>NC_054371.1:100630374-100927874 GCF_017654675.1 Xenopus laevis | reverse complement strand
CCTTAGCCAGGGGCCACAGAAAAGGCAAACAGCCCAAGAACCCTGGTAAAAGGCAAGCAAGCAGCTAAGTTAAGGGCCATGAAAACAGGCCCGCAGCCATAATAACCCAGGTAAAAGGACAACCAAACAAATGTGCCAAGGGTAAAAGACCACATGAGCCAAAGGCTCATGCAACAGGCCAGCAGAACAAGGGCCCTTGTAAAAGGCCAGCAGACCCAGGAGCCGAGGACCATGGTAAAAAGCCATGGACCAAAACAAGGGCTCTAACCTAAGCCAAGGGCCATAATGAAAGCCAGAGGCCACACAAACCCAGCTCCCTGGCGAGATGCCCGAGGCCACACAAAGGGCCATAGACTACAAGCTGGCTTCAAGCATGTTAAGGTGCCAATAGACATAACAGTAAGTGCCCTTTAATCTACCAACAATTAAAGAAGGGAAACCTACAGTCACAAATGTAGGTCCCAACAAAAGCCACCAGATGGGAATAGAATATCTAAGAGAAGGCCTACATCACACAAAAAGACACCATATAACTCGGAACACTGCCTGTTAAGTGTGGAATCATAGGAAAAAATGGGGCACAATGCTGCTACAGCAGAACAAACCCCTAGCCGGTCCTGGAAATACCAGGTGTAATAAGAGCACACTTGCCTACTGTGTCTGCGCAGAGAACTCGGTCTCACAAACCTAAGACCTCAGATGACAACTATACAAGAAGTCAGAGGAATACAGGCACCTAACCAGATAATATGCGCTAGACAGTAGGAATAATCCAGACAGATCCTTGGTGGCAGACTGCTTCTAAGGAGCAGATTCAGGGGCGTAACTAAAGAGGAAGCAGACCCTGCGGCTGCAGGTGGGCCCAAAAGGTATAGGGACCCATGAGGCCCAAATAAAGAGCAATTTCAATACGTATTGGTAAAAAAGCACAACCTCTGGATATGTTAGGGGCCCTAAAATGAATTTGCTGTGGGGCCCAATGACATCAGGTTACAGCACTGAGCAGACTCAATGTAAGGAAGGAAGGGGCTACCATACTGCTTCAGCAGTGCAAGCCTCCAGCCAACCCTGCAAGCACCCAGTGTAATAAAAGGCAAATATAACCTCTGTGTCTGCACAGAGGACAATAGAAACAACAGTAGCAAACTGAGGAGTATCTGCACATTACCTGATAACAATGAAAAGTCCGCAGGTTGGAAACTTCAGCTAGAACTCGGATAGGTTTCAGCGGAGGGACAAAATTAGCTTATTAACATGCAGACTTAGTACCTTGTGTAACTGCATTTTGCACAGAGGACCCCAGCTCACAACATACGACGTCATATAATATAAGGAGGAACACAGGCAGCTTACCAGATAGCTCAGACTTGTCAGCAGGAATATCCAGTCCAGTGGAACACTGCTTGTTAAGAGCAGACTCATAAGAAAGGAAGGAGGAGCCATACTGCTTGAGCACATGAGCCAATATAACCACTGTGTCAGCCAAGAGGATGCAGGTTCACCCATACAAAACTTAAAATATTAAACAGCAATAGCAAAGGGGCCAAAGGAACACCTGCACCTTACCAGATAGTGACTAGTTAGCTTGATGGAAACTCCAGCCAAAACCCTGATAGCTTTCAGCTGAGGGACATATTAAGCATATTAACATGCAGACTTCCCAGTGAAATTAATGTTTCAAATACACAATGGATACTGAGAAATCAAAATCTCTGGATTCAGGTACCACACTGCTTAGGCAGAGGGATTCACCAGCCAGTACTTAAAGTGTAGCAAGAGCCAATACTCTATTTTGCACAGAGGACGCCCGCTCACAACATAAGACTTCAGATAATACAAGAAGTCAGGGGGAACACAGGCACCTTACCAGATAGCTCAGGCTTGTCAGCAGGAATATCCAGGTGGAACACTGCTTGTTAAGAGCAGACTCATAAGAAGGAAGGAGGTGCCATATTGCTTGATCAGTGCAACCTCTAGCCCTTCCTGGAGGTGCCTTAGTAACATGAGCCAATATAACTTCTGTGTCTGCACAGAGGATGCAGGTTCACTCATACAAGGCTTAAAATATTAAACAGCAATAGCAACAGGGCTGAAGGCACACCTGCACCTTATCAGAGTGGCTAATTAGCTGGATGGAAACTCCAGCCAAAGCCCCAATAGCTCTCAGCTGAGGGACATAATTAGCCAATTAGCATGCAGACTTCCCAGTGCACTACACACAGTAGATAATGAAGAATCATACTCACCAGCTTCAGGCTGTTATAACTAGCCCATATGCATACCCATGGCCCTTTTGCAGAAGTTCTGTAGAGTTCTGTAAAGCCTCACATAACTCAAAAGAAAAGGGGAGTCCAAAAAGCTCACAGGTAACAATGTGGGAAGCCCACACCTGTGTCTGTTCCCAAAAAAGCACTAGATTGAATCTTGTGCCTCGCTGGGCATATAGCAGGGGGGCTGTTTTAGCACAGGGCTAGGACCATGGGTATGCCCACACCTGCACTTCTTCCCAATAAGCGATAATTTACAGATTATGCGTTTTGAGGCATCAGGTAAATTCTTCTCCATTACCTGGGAATCATCCCTCTGTGTCCACACAGAGGTAAAAAATAAGCAAAAATAAATAAATAAATAAAAATACAGAAGAAAAAACAAAAGGCTCACAGGTAATAATGTGGGAAGCCCACAACTGTGTCTCTTCCCAAAAAGCACTAGATTGAATCTTGTGCCTCGCTGGGCATATAGCAGGGGGGCTATTTTAGCACCGGGCTAGGACCATGGATATGCCCACACCTGCATTTCTTCCCAATAAGCGATAATTTACAGATTATGCGTCTTGAGGCATCAGGTAAAATCTTCTCCATTACCTGGGAATCATCCCTCTGTGTCTACACAGAGGTAAAAAATAAATAAATAAACAAAAAGAAAATACAAAAGAAAAACAAAAAACAAAAACTGTGTTTGATTTCTCTCAAAAATCAACAAAAAATAAAAAGTGAGGAGGGAGATCCTACCTCCCTGTCCAGTAGGACAAAAAATAACTGTGGTGAGGAGGAAGTCATGTGGTCTTATAGGTCATGATTCATTTTGATTGGCTATGTTATAGGTCCTACCTCCAGGTCTGGGAGGGGCAATGCCCCATGTGTACTGACATGGAGGGACGTAGAAGAAAGAGATTTTTTTTTATAGCACATGTGCTTCCAGTTAAAGAACATGACTCTGGAGGGGTGGGGTCTGGGTCCTGCACCCAGGTCCAGATGAGGATAGTCATGTCACTAGCTATACGACTTGAATCTTATGCAGTCTGAACTTGTATAGATTTGGCATAATATAAAATTGGAAACAGACGTTACAGTATTAACTAACTTTTACTAACAATGTGTGGACAATAAGCTTTGTTAGATGTGTCAATAAGCACTGTTATATGTGTATATACCCTTACAATCTCTTTTCTCTCAGGTCCACTATGATTGAAAATATAGTTATCTTTTTCACCTTCATCTTCCAGGGTGGGGAAACTCCGAGCAATCCGCAAATCATACTTTCCATCTTCTTGCTCTGTTGGAATCTGTCCTGCAGAGAAAGCTGTTGATGTCCCTAGTGGGCGGGGTACCAGCAGAGCACTGCGTCCCTTTTTGGAAGGGGAGGATTTCAGAGCTATTACATAAAAAGTAGTTATATATAAGCAGCCAGCACCAAAATGTATATTTCAACAGTACATTTAAAACTCTAATAAAGAGTACAGTGAAATTAATTGAAAAAAAAAAAGACTGTACAGTGTTGTCAGTGAATATTTTAAGTGATAGATGTGGGCCTGGTTGCATATAAAGGTAACAAAACAGTAGGTCTGGTTGCATTTAAAGGGAACAAAACAAACACCACTATAAAGTCTTTTACATTTATTTGATAAATGCCTGGCAACATCCAGTGTATATATATGGAAAAGACTGTGCTGTGCTTTGAAAGGCTTCTGACAGGAAGTAGCGAGTGAGGTGTTGTTGGGCTTTTCTGCACAAGATGAAATACAGAGAAATGCTTTATGTGCCTTTATAATAAAGGCAAAAAATGGAATGTTACCTCATACAGCTCATACATACATACATACATACATACAGGCACATTTGCTCCACATTTCTGGGCCAAACAGTTGCTATACACTCATAACAATACTGTTCAGTCTGCCAGGCGAACTTTAAAAAAGGCTCAACATAGACAACATAAGCATATACCTCACTGCAATGCTTAAGATGTTTATATTAGGTTTATTATGTTTTTTATATATTCTTAATTTACTCTGTTTAAAGGGGTGGTTCACCTTCAAACAACTAGTTGTTTTTCGATAGATCACCAGAAATAACAGCTTTTTCCACTGACTTTCTATTTTCTATGTGTGACCGTTTTTCTAATATTGAAGTGTAAAGTGTAATTTTTCACCTTCTGAAGCAGCTTTGGGAGGGGGTCGCCAACCCTGTAAACTTTTCTAAATAGATACATTTAGTTGATACATTTCTTATCTTTGTCCCTGCTGAGTAGAATCTCTGGGTTTCATGACAGGCAGCTGTTAGAATTGATACAATAGCTACTAATACTCCAGAGATGCTGCTGAGAAATCTATCAACTAAATGTTGAAAAATTGTAACAGTCTGTACCTGAATTACTGAACTGCCAGTCTGAAACACCAAAGACAGGAACATTCAAATTTAAACTTGGATTTTGGAAAAACAGTAAAAAATAAATAATGGAAAGTAATTGAAAAAAAGTCTTTATTTCTGGGGAATAATCTAAAAACAACTGAATTGAAAAAAAGCATTGGAAGTTGAACAACCCATTTAAAGCCTAAAAGGGGGCCTCACTTTTAAGTTAACTCTTAGTATGTTATATAATGGATCATTCTAAGCAACCTTTCAATTGGTCTGCATTATTTAGTTTTTATAGTTTTTGACTTCACGGCAGCCATCTTCTTCTTCTCCAGTAATCTTCATGTATTGACCGAGTTTTCGGCGCATGCGCAGTGGTTCGGGACCAGAAATTTACTCCAACTTCCAAAAAAGACTGAAGAAAGAAGATGGCGCCCATGAACTCCCGTTGCCAGAATCTGCCACGAGGGGCGAGTAAAAAATTAGGGGCATTTGCCCGGGGGGGGGAGGTAGGCTGGGGGGGGAGGAAGGGTGTCTACCCAGGGTAGGGGGGAGGGTTTTTTTTTATTACGGGTTGAATTCTCCTTTAAGCAACAAGTTCTTATATGCCCTCAGTCACATATCCGCACCAAACAACAAATGCACAAAAGAGGGATGCAATTTAGCAATATACACAGTAACACAATACTCACAAGAAGTCTTTCGAAATACTGTGTGGGTCATGAATTTGAAGAAGCGTTCAGCATAGAAACCGGGTCTGTGTACAGACACAGTGTCCTGCAAATTGAAAAAAAGGAGATATAAAAGGGTGCATGGGAGTTATGTACAACATTTATAATATGTAGCAGCTTTTTAATTGTGTATGGGTAAATAAATTGCTTATGTTCAGTAATCAGTAAATTGCATGTATATATATATATATATATATATATATATATATATATATATATATATATATATATATATATATAGGCTTGAAAAATTAATTATTTCACATTTGAGAGCCATGTGTTCATGCATACAGGCAGATGCTGCAAATCTGCATTTCTATGCAGGAAAAGCAAATGCATTTGGTCTTAGCTTATCTGGGAGAGTAAATAGATGCTTGAGGATTAAATTAGGAAAATGTAAATAGGCCAAAATTGGGACTTAACCCCCAAAGACTCCTGCTGCTGGGTAATGCAATATGTCAAAAGATATATCAATATAGTATTAAAAGGCAATATTTATTCACAACCATGCCATGAAAATATACATAAAATCATGTTAAAAACAAGCAGAACTGCATCTGAAAGGAGGGATCCCCCCTTTTTTTGAGGTTCCTAGACTACACCACCTAATAAATGAAACCAGATGTAAGAAAAAGTGAATGGTGTGGACTTGAACTCATCGCTTTATTGGTAGCTCGATAAAGTTCATGCTACAGGAAATTAGGAAAATGGCAGCAACTTGCTGTGACTAAAGGTGGCCATACACGGAGAGATCAGCTCGTTTGGCGATGTCGCCAAATGAGAGGATCTCTCTCCGATATGCCCACCTTGAGGTGGGCAATATTGGGCTGATCCAATCGTGGGCCCTAGGGCCCAAAGATCGGATCCTAACGAATGTGAACGGGCGGTCGGATCGTGGGACCACATCAACGAACAGATGCGGCCGCGATCCGACGGGATTTTTTTTCCCATCCGATCGATATCTGGCCGACTTTCGGCCAGATCTCGATCGGGGAAGCCCGTCGGGGGGCCCCATACACGGGCCAATAAGCTGCCGACTCGGTCGGCAGCTTTTATCGGGCCGTGTATGGCCACCGTTTGGGGTGTAACAATAAATTAAAATTTTCGAGTTGGATTTTAGTCAAAACTCACATTTTCGTGTTGGTATAAAAACCAAACTCAAATTCAAATTCAAGATTTATCATACTTTGAACCCTGGAAATAACTCTAATAATGCGCCATCTAAAACCTGCTGAGTTCATGTAGAAGTCAATGGCAGAGGTCAGTTGAACTATTTGAAGATGTTAATAGCCTTCCTGACATTCGAGTTTTTTTTGGAGGAAAGTCTGAAGGGGTGGCCTCTGGAGCAGTGATTCTCTTTATGGGTAAAAAGGTCCCCTGCTATTTGTCTATAATGTCCTCTTATTCACTTGTAAAGTGTACTCATGTTCCCTCGCAAGCGCCTTTTTTCCAGGGAAAACAACCCAACCCCATCCCTCTAACCAGTTTAGTTGCATGTCTCTGCACTCTATCCAGCTCATTTATATCCCTCTTAAAGACTGGAGTCCAAAACTGCACTGCATACTCCAGATGAGGCCTTACCAGGGACCTATAAAGAGGCATAATTATGTTTTCATCCCTTGAGTTAATGCCCTTTTTTATGCAAGACAGAACTTTATTTGCTTTAGTAGCCACAGAATGACACTGCCCAGAATTAGACAACTTGTTATCTACAAAAAAAACTATATCCTTCTCATTTAAGGAAACTCCCAACACACTGCCATTTAGTGTATAACTTGCATTTATATTATTTTTGGCAAAGTGCATAACCTTGCATTTATCAACATTGAACCTCATTTTCCAGTTTGCTGCCCAGTTTCCCAACTTAGACAAATCGCTCTGCAAAGTGGCAGCATCCTGCATGGAACCTATAGTTCTGCACAATTTAGTATCATCTGCAAAAATAGAAACAGTAGTTTCAATGACCACCTCCAGGTCATTAATAAACAAGTTGAAAAGCAAGGGACCTAGTACAGAGCCTTGCGGTACTCCACTAACAGCACTGGTCCAATTAGAAAATGTTTAATTAACCACTAATCTTTTAGCTAGTTCTCTATCAACGTACAAATACTATGTTCCTAGCCAACATTCCTTAATTTAACTATTAACCTTCTGTGTGGCACTGTATCAAATGCTTTAGCAAAGTCTAAGTAAATCACATCCACTGCCATTACAGAATCGAGGTCCCTGCTTACTTTCTCATAAAAAGAAATTAAGTTAGCCTGGCAAGATCGATTGGGCATGAAACCATGCTGGCACAAACTCATAGTATTACAATTTGCTATGAAGTCCAGTATCTTATCCTTTATTAACTCTTCGAAAAGCTTTCCTACCACTGACGTCAGACTAACTGACCTATAGTTTGAGGCTGAGAATGGGATCCCTTTTTGAATAGCGGCACCACATTAGCAATTCGCCAGTCTCTTGGCACCATGCTAGACCTCAATGAAAAATTAAATAAAGAGGTTTGGCAATCACAGAGCTAAGCTTGCTAAGTACCCTGGGATGAATACCATCTGGCCCTGGACCTTTGTTTATCTTAACATGTTTAAGTCTCTTAATGAATGAATTTCCCCATGTGTGAACCATACATTATTATTGTATTACTAGAATTGGAACAATTAAGAAGGAAACCTTCATTAACTGGTTTCTCATTTGTGTTGACAGACGAAAAAGCTCAAAATCTGAGCTTTTTTTTTTGTTCTCATCAACCAGCTGACCCCCTCTGATATTAAAGGTCCCATCCTTTCCTGCTTCTTTTTTTTTACTATTAACATATTTAAAAATTAGTTTTGGATTATTTTTACTGCTTGCTGCAATAACCTTTTCCATATCGATTTTAGCTTGCCTGGTAGCTTTTTTGCATGATTTATTGGCCTCCTTGTAACTTATAAATGATTTGGCTGTCCCAGCTAACTTTAAAGACTTAACAAAACGTCTTTTCTTACCCACCTCAACACCAAAACTTCTATTGAACCAAAATGGTTTTGCTTTGCAACGACATTCGTTGCTTACAAGGGGAATATACTGACATTTATATTTATTAAGCAGCATTTTAAAGACTTACCATTTTTGTTCTGTGTTTAACCCTGTGAAAAGCATTTCCCACTTAATATGTTGCAGAGATACCCTTATACTGTCCATGTTTGCACGTCTGTAATTTAGTGTTTTAGTTACTCCCTTGTAGAATTGCCTCTGCAACAGTATCTCAAAGTAGACCATGTTATGATCACTATTCCCTAAATGCTCACCCACACAAATGCTAGAGATGAGTTCAAAAAAGAGAGATCCAAAAGAGAGTTATTCCTAGTAGGTTCTTGAACGTGCTGGAATAAAAAGTTGTCATTCAGCATATTTACAAATCTACTAGCTTTTTCTGTTTTGGCAACCCCATTACCCCAGTCAATGTCTGGGTACACATAAATGTCTAGTGATTGACCTGTTTTAACAATATTTATTGAAATTGTATACGAATTAGGGTCTCATGGGGCCCCTATACCTACTGGGCCCCGCAGCAGCAGAGTATTCTTCCTCTGTAGTTACACCCCTGTTTGCAGTCTTTCTTTCACTGGCAGATGAGGTTAAATTTGCACAAAGGAAAAATTGTTCCATTAACAACTTTCATTGCATTCCGCCCTGAGATTGTAAACTGTGTACTATATGGTACAATTTCTTAATTTATATCATGATTCATGTTATGGATGTCGATCCACACAGGTCAAATTTGTTAGGTGCACAATTTAATAGTAATACACATGTTCACATTTACATTTTTTCATGTCACAAAGGGACAAATCCCCCCAAAAACATATGCACCAGAGACTTTATAATTAAATATCGTAAAGCTTGTGCCCACTATGCATCTGAGGTCAGCCCGTATGCAGCCAGTTTTGTACTATGTATTTGTGAAAAAAGTTGTGAGTTGTGATACACTTGCATGTATTGCTTTATTGTCTACAAAGCATTAATACTATTGCATTATTACTTGAGCATTACATGAAAATGTCACAGAAATATTTTGCCCATTAAGTTTGCCAATTAAAAAAATACACAAGGGGTTTGTACACATACAGTGAGCAAAACTGTGCTAGTGCTCTTTTCTTTGACACAGCTCTTCTGACCTCATGAAAATCTCTCTAAGGCAAGTAATCATTTAAGACTCAATAAAACAGGAACATTTAATGCAGATTATCAGGACTTACTCCATCATGCACCAATGCTTTCCATGTGTGCTCCAGCTTCTTAATCAATCTGAAAGAGAAATGGCAAATATTAATGACTAACCCTAACCATTTTTTTTAAAAGGGTTTCCCGTATATTATGAGCAAGGCTATGTAAGGGTATTTAAGTAAAGGCAAACCTGAAACATGGGTCCACCATCACCTTATAACTTTTAGTAAGACTTAGAAAATAACATTGCAGGAAAAATTGTGAATGGATTATTTCCGTGCTTCAGGCTACCTAAGCAAGATAGTTTCCCAATGATCCCAGGTTCCAGTTTGGATATTCACCCAATGATCCCAAGTTTCACCCTGGGTCTGTACCCAAAATAATAGGGTCCAATACTGAATACATCAAAAGTAAGTCTTGCTCAGCATTTATTTTGTTCAGAATTGCAGCAGGTATAGACCCACAGCGGAGCCAAAAGAAATGTATGTGTAAGAGAAAATTTAGAGTAGTGCTGCTACAACATTTGTCACTGTGATAATGACCTACAAACATACTTTACCTGTAGGATTGTAGAATGTCAATAATTCCTATGTACAATAACAGACGCTCTCCTTTCCCATTAACAGCTGGGATTCCCCCCATCCTAACAGAGAAAAGAATAGGTTATTGTAATATTTTTAAGTGTAATAATAATTGCCACTGCAGCTTGCCATCAGTAAAGAGAAAATATCCACACAAAATAAATATGTTTTTGCTTTCTTGTTTCGATTACAATAGGAAGCAGTATAAAGATAGATTAATATCCTACTCATAACAAAACCTTTTATAAAAACACATGCAAAGCAATAAACATATTAGCAAGTGGAACATGATACTTAGTGCATTTAAGTTGTTCTACAGAGCACTTCACTCAGCTTTTACCAAAGTAAAGACGGGGTCTTTTTTGGTGAACACTAAAAACATTAAAACAAAAATAATTGCATAGTCTGTCATTTTTTAAACCCAGTTTGCACAGAATGCTTTCCACCACAGAACAACATCTGCATTAAATGGTCTAATTTACTCCTGTAGGTTTGTACCTATGAGGAGCACACAGCAACATGAAACACAAACAACGGATAAAAGACCAATTAACTGAACTGAACTCTGAACTCTCTGTAGTGGAAATCACTGGAGCAATGTTATGATAATGCAAGCAGAATCCCCCAGTACATAGTGGTATTAGAAGCCTTTCTAGTCAAAATATATGCACAAGTCAGGGCAGGAAGCAATCAATACATAAACTGGCCAGATGTCAAAAACCCAAAACATCTGGCAATAATAACGCACCCAGGGACTAAGCAGGAATGCAAGAAATGCAATTGGCATTGTGCCTGGGTCTGACATTGCAGGGTTACAATGCTTGCAAGGTTACAGCAGGCATTATAAAACAACTGGTCAATCACAGCTCTTTGGGCTCTGATACAAAAAAAGGTGTAACCAGTTAAAACTAGCTGTACAGTATAAGTTGTATACTTTTCCCTATGACTTTCTATGTCAACACTTGCTATTGTTGCAATAATTGCAACATTTGTGATATTAGATTACAAGTGAATATTTTCACCATCTATACAGTGGCAAAAAATATGCAATTTATGTTTTGTTTTCCTGCATTATGCCATCATGTTGCTAGAAGTTACTCTCTCCCAGTAACTGTAGGCCCTTTTAAAAACCGTTGCAAAATATAAGCATACTATAATCATTGTCTAATACACCCCACTTCTTTGCTTCTCTCTTTTAATTCTCATTAAATCTACATTTCAGGCAATGGTCACTGTCAGAATCAAGTCAATCTAATGTGGTGGTGACAGGAATAAAATACATCTGCAGAAGAAGGTCTACTTTAACCTTCAAAACCATAGTTTCCAAACAGTTGAAAACCATATACGTTCTCCTGTGGATGCAATGAACACTATGTCATTCCATTTCCATGGTGTTATGCATGAATACCAAAAGGATAGACTGCAATGTACCAGTAGATGTTAAATTGGTGATTAGTAAGTAAATCATAGCAGCACAGGATTGTCCACAGTTATTAGATTCTCTTCCATTTTTCAGTTTTTATTAAACTTTTTATTAAATTTGGATTTTTATTTAAACTAGCTCCTCATAAAACTCATCCTTTGGCTTCTTATAAACCTTATTTACAGGAACAGAATGTAATTTCCCTGTTCATACATTGAGGGGCAGATTTATCATGGGTCGAAGTGAATTCGAGGGAATTTTCGAAGTAAAACAATTCGAGATTCAAAGTCATTTTTTGGATACTTCGACCATCGAATAGTATACTACGACTTCAAATTTACTTCAAATTCGATTTGAAGTAAAAATCGTTTGAATATTCGACCATTCGATAAATCTGCTCCTTAAGCTTCATCTCCTGTAACATTTTTAACTATAGAACTGATAACATGGACAATGTTGCTTCTTGAGGAATGTACTCACGTATCATCTGTGTCTATTGATTCCCCATGAGCTGCTCCTCCCTGAATTGACTCCATAGCTGTTGAGTATAGAGCTTTTTGTCCCACTGGTCTTTTCTCATCAGTCTGGCTCTGTGCCCCTTCTGTCTGCTGCTCCCGTTCTTGCTGCTCCATATTGTGCACTCCTAGCAAAAGGCTGTAATCCATAATCTTGAAGCTTTCAAGTACCTAACCATGAATAAGTGAGAAATGTCAATGCACACGTTCAGCCTCTAAATGGACCAAATATTATATTTATTGATAGAGTGAATATGGCAGTAATCCCCAACCAGTGGCTTGTGAGTAGCATGTTGCTCACCAACCCCTTTGATGTTGCTCCAAGTGGCCTCAAAGCAGGTACTTATTTTTGAATTTCTTATTTCTTATTTATTTTTTCACAAAAAAAGTATTATTTATATGCAGAATTTATATGCAGAATGATTAGGAAAAATCTTTTTTACAGTATGACAAAAAAAGATCAGGGACACCGACATTTTAACTCTGGTTTCAAATTAAGGAAAGTTGCTATTTTAGGTAGTAACTTACCAAACAGTCCCTCTGCATAGTTTTAACCAAAGCATTAAAGGTATCATTGTCCAAAAGAAGCCCTTCGGGAGCATCATGCATGAAGTCTAAGTCTTTGTGAGTAGGGCACCGTTTCTCCCTCTCTTTCTTGGATGCCCGCCGCTTGTAGGTGGAGCCCTTCAGATCATACTTGAAGTGCATACGCACAACACGTGGCAGGATATTGTTCATGACAACTACACGAATGTTCTTTCCACCTGATTGTACACAGTACAATCCATAAAACTTGGGTAAAAGAGTTCGTGGATTCTGGTTCAGGTTCTGTCAGACCAGAAAATAAATAATTCAAGATAAGTGAACATACTACACCATTGTCTAGTAAAGGTATACTTAAAAATGAAGTTGTGGTGAAATTTATGTTGAATTTCAAGTTTGCATCAACACTGATATGGGGAGCTTACTGGTGTGCTGTCAAAGCATATGTATGGATGTAGCTAAATTATGTGTGTCAAATTGGAGTGACATATGTGTAGATGTGTGCAGCATGTTGATTTTGACACAGCTATGCATAAACTCTATTCCATATATAGGGAATCTAAATGTAATATCTATATATTTACAAAAAGTCCTTAATTCCTCATGTATTACTATGTGGGAAAACAGTACATAAACCATACCACCTCGTGGATCATTAATGTCCCACAATCACCATAAAACCGGAAAATGAGAAAGAGGGTGAAAAGTGGTTGTCTTTTGCATAAATCACTTATTAACTTGACTGCAAAACAAAAAATATAGACCATAAATATCGGCCCAACCTAGTATAAATAAAACTATTAATACCAAAAGGAAAAAAAGCTTAAAAACCTAGATGTATACTTTTGCAGATCTAATTTCCTGTCTACTTGCAAAAGACCAAAATCACCCTTTTCATTTCAACATAAATAAAAAATAATTTAAAAAATGTGGAGTACACCACTACTTAGCAACTAAATAGGTATAACAACCACTTAAAATTTTACTCATTACCCTAACGTATTAAAAAGAGCCATGGAGAGCATCAGGCAGTGTTGGACTAGGAAGCGAGGGGCCCACCAGAAAACGACTATTACAGAAGACTATGGGTCCCTTTTCCAAACTATTACTCCTCCTTTCCTTAACCTCTTTATTCTCCTAGTTCTTTATATCTACCTACTATATTCGTCTTATATCTATTTATATTCTTCTTATATCTACTTCCTATATTCTTCCATTATTAAGCATTTTTACCCATAAAGAAATAGGTAATGACCATGAAATAGGCTAAATGGTTAGAAGGAAGAGGGCACACTGACACCTGGGCCCACCGGGAGTTTTCCTACTATCCTGGTGGGCCAATCCGACGCTGGCATCAGGTACAGTGGCAAGTCCAAGACAGAACCTCTTGTGATTGTAACATGATCAATTCTAGGGCACCAGGTGGTAAGATACTGAGGTTAAAGAGTAAGTAGTTTTCCCACAAAATTAAAAGGGGGCCTATCACCCTAAGAAATAATTCCAACCCCTATTTTATCATGTTTGTTGAGCAAAATAAACATTACTCACATTATACAAATAATAAAAATAATGTTTCCTTCATTCTTTTGGAATGTACAATTAAAGCACATAGGCAGACATCGATTTTTGGAAGCTGTTATCAAGGAATGTTTTGCATCATCCCAAAATCAAATGTACACACTAGAAAGGAGGACCTGATGCACACGCCATACAAATATAGCCAGTGAGTAGAGAGGGAGGATGTGAGGAGGGGAGTGAAATGTAGGAAGTGAAGTAATGAAACTGAAGTGTTCGCTGTACCACAGGCATAGAGGCAGGGAAGGTATGGAAATTTTAATAAATACAAATGTGGGTTTCATTTGAAAATAACTTTTGTTATAAAGCTTTTTATGTCTGGGTGACAGGTCACCTTAAAATACTATATTATAATAATCCCTTACTGCCAATTTTCCAACATGATATTAGTATTTTTACTACTATTTGCTATAGATAATCTCAGTTGTCCTCATTTGCATCCTACAGCCTGTCCGTGTGGTTGCAGGTTTGCGTTTTCTTAACCTATTGTCCAGAACAAAAGTGTTGTCACTGGTAGCAACCATTTTTAATGGATTCGGATTGGATTCTGCTAAACAAAAAAGAAAGAGTAACCGAGAACCATGCTAAATCCAACAGTATGTGAAACCAAGCTGTCAGATATGACTAGTAAAACTTGATCTTATAAACGGTAGAAATTGTATTTGTAAAGTTTATACAAAAGTAAAGTAGCTTTTTTAAGGGATTCGAAGAGTATACCTAAACAATGTCGAAATCCTTTTTTTCCCCTTTAAGTAATAAACCAGGAACAGTTATAAACTTCCAAATAATTACAGATGAAGCTTAGTCAAACTTTCTCATGCTTTCTCTGGAGATAAATGACAGGATGGGTATTATATTTATTAGTCCATTATTGGACAGAATGTGCAAATGGGTCACAACGAATTGGTTTCTACTTATTTCTTGCCACATGAATAGTTAAACAATTTAGTATGAAATACAACATGTGGAAAAAGCCATCAATAAAACATGTCTTGGTTCAGATGGCAGGATGTATGTAAATAAACAAATAACTATGGTGACCATGTACCAGTTTAATAGCTACATGAAAATAAGTGAAGTTTGAAGACACACCATATAATATCCAGGAAGAAGTTTCTGTAGAAATTCAGCCTCCTTGTGCATAACAGTCTTTATTATGAATTCATCATCACTGGTAACATAAAAAAGTGATCCGCTTGCCCCAGGATTAGAGAGCTCAATCAGTGGTTCATTACACAGGGAGTACTATCAAAGAGAGAACAAGATGTATAAGTATATTGGCAAAGATTGTAAACACAGATATAAAGAAATCATTTACTACTAGTCTGATAGACATTCCAATGTATAAAGACATAATGGCATAAAAGAAATTTAGCTAAAATAAGTTTAAGGACTTCTGCTCAAAAATTAACAGACCAAATGACAGAAATAATGTAGTTATTAATACATGCAATACATAAAAATATGACAAGAATATGCAGGGAGGTAATTTGTGCACTATTAACCTTATTCATTAAAGGAGAAGGAAACCCAGTCGGCGCAAACCCCCCCCCCCCCTCCCCTGTATTGCTTCACCTCCCTTCTCCCCCCTGGCCTACCTGTCCCGCTGGGCAAATGCCCCTAACTTGTTACTTACCCTTCTGCGCAGGTCCAGTCTACGGAGTTCACCGACGCCATCTTCTTCCATGCGATTTTCTTCCTGCTTTGACCGGCGCATGCGCAGTAGGAGCATTTCGCCGGTACGGATCTACTGCGCATGCGCCAAAAGTCACGGAAAACTTCGTGACTTTTGGCGCATGGCACCATCTTCTTCCACACGATCTTCTTCCTGCTTTGACCGGCGTTTTGGCGCATGCGCAGTAGGAGCATTTCGCCGGTACGGATCTACTGCGCATGCGCCAAAACGCCGGTCAAAGCAGGAAGAAGATTGCGTGGAAGAAGATGGTGCCTGTGAACTCCGTGGACTGGACCTGCGCAGAAGGGTAAGTAACAAGTTAGGGGCATTTGCCCAGCGGGACAGGTAGGCCAGGGGGGAGGAGGGAGGGGAAGCAACACAGGGGAGGGGGGGAGGGTTTTTGCGCCGACTGGGTTTCCTTCTCCTTTAAAGGCAGAGACACACGTGGAGATTCGGGGAGATTTAGCCGCCCAGCGACAAATCACCTCTTCTTCAGGTGACTAATTTCCCGAACTGCCTTCCTGCCGGCTAGAATCTAAATGAAATTGGAGCGCTTCACTTTCCGAAGTCGCCCCAAGTTTCCTCGTGAGGCAACTTCGGGCAACTTCAGAAAACGAAGAAGAGGAGATTTGTCACATGTGTCTCTGCCCTAAAGGGATACTGTCGTGGAAAAAACATGTTTTTTCAACACATCAGTTAAAAGTTCTGTTCCAGCAGAATTCTGTGCTGAAATCTGTTTTTTAAAAGAGCAAACATATTTGTTTTATATTTAATTTTGAAATTTGGCTTAGGGCTAGACATGATGTCCATTTCCCAGGTGCCCCCAAACCATGTAACATGTGCTTTGATAAACTTTAGTCAGTCTTTACTGCTATACTGCAAGTTGTAGTGATATCACCCCCCTCCCTTCTCCCCCCCCAGCAGTTTATCAACAGAACAATGGGCAGCTAATCAGATAGCCGCTACCTGACACCTCTTCTGAAGGAAATGTTTGCATTGCTCTGCTTCTTTTTTCTACTTGGGTGCCATTCTCATGTTTACCACTAGGGAGCACGACTTGGGTCACGTTTAAATACAATGAGAAGGGGGGAGACAAAAGCTGTCTAAAAGCAGTTGCAGACTGAAGTGCTGGCGTCTTCTCAAAGCTCAGAATCAAGCACAATGCACTGAGATGGCTGCCTCCACACCAATATAAAGGCTAAAAAATACATTTGTTGGTTCAAAAATAACATTTTAAATGGTAGAGTGAATTATTTGCATTGTAAACAGTGTTATTTAGAAAAAAAGTTAACCATAAAAATCATCACAGAAGCACTTTAATGAATTAGGGGAGGACATTCTGAGTAGTGTACCAGTGTTTGCATAGTATACAAAACTATGTAGCCCAATAAGTTCTTGACAAACTGGGCATTCTGGGCAGCTAAGTATCAAATTTGATATATTATTAAATTTTTAGAGAGCCCAATGAAGGGCAACTTAACTGGTCTAGAAAATCTCAGTTATGATGAAAGACTGACCAAGATGGGATTGTTTAGGCAGGAAAAAAGGTGCTTAAGGGGGATATGATAACTACGTATATAATGGGTTCCATCTGAATATTCCGAAAGGGTTTTTTAAAGTAAGAGCCTTGAAGCTGTGGAAATCTCCCCCTGAAACATTAGATGCCTTTTTTCAAGTGAGAAAAATCGGGGGTTCCTAAATTTCTCTTGAATGTTGATCCAGGGACTAGTCTGATTGCTATCTTGGAGTAAGGAATATTTTCACCACTAAGGTAAATTGGAGAGGATTCAGATGGGGTTAAACTAGATGAACATGTTTTTTTTTCAGCCTAAATTACTATGTAAAAATAACAAAACCCTGCAGATTTTTCATGATTAAAACAATAGGCAAAAAAGTATTTTCAGCGCAAGCGCTATTCACTGAACAAATGTTTATACTAAGCCTTTAAATTAAAATTGTTATAATTTCTGGTCAGAACACATTCCCAGCACCTGGCCCCTAGCTCTCTGACACTATGGTTTGGCATGGCAAGAACAGTGTTAAATCCTCATTTTCATTTCATATTCTTTGTCACTTCAAAGACCACAGCAGTTATTCCTCAAGCACAGGAGCTTGCACTCACCAAATAATCATCTGGACGAATTCCAAAGAGCTCTCGAAAGTAGCGAAATGCAACTGGTGCATAGGTTTTAAAACGGAAATCTGGGTAATGATGGGCGGGTGTGAGGTTACTGCCTTCACTATGAAAAAGTAAAAAAGGTTAAATTGATGTTATAATTCAGTCACAAGATAAAAAATGAAATTATGTGCACTGATTTACCTAGGGAAGAAGATGCTCTCCACCACATAAAAATCCTGCATGAGGACATCTCTCTCTGGCTTAGAACTCAGATTTCCAACAGTGTACCCAATGCCCAACTGAATGGCACCTTTGAGTGTGGATGATGTCGTCTGAAAGAAATTAAGACAGACATGAGAATAAATAATCAAAATATAAATCAATTATGCAAAAAATACAGCTAATGTGTATTAAAAATAATATCAAACTGAACAATTATAGATCAGATAAAGTTAAGAACTAGCTATTGAGTCTTTTCTGGGTAACAGCAATGGGTCTCTATTCATCTCGACAGGGGATCTTGGCTTTGGAACCAGAGAGACAGTTCAGTTCCTATAGAAAGTACAGTCAAAGATGTTAGTGTAGACTGTAGACTAGTTGATCAGCACAGACTTGGATGACTTTTGATGAGACTCTGTCTGGTCCATCAGAAGACTTGTGAGGGTTGATCACTTTCTGTACCTTAGGGACATCAACCTGGATACCGTAAGGGTGGTTGTCCATTAGATTTTGTGTCAATGCCATTGTTTAAATAATAAAAAGAGCATAACAAAGGATGAAATCCACTTTGATGTTAATGTACTTTGTAATTGGTTATTTATTTTTGGCATTGAATCATCGCAGAGGGGGTCATTCTTCCACTGTACAGAGCACTGGTAAGGCTCAATCGAGTGCTCAAACAGGACATTATTGAATTAGAGAGGATACAGAGAAGAGCAACTAAGCTGGTAAAAGGTAAGGGGAATCTTAGCTATGAGGAAAGATTGGCCAAATTGGGGGTTTGTACACTGGAGAAGAGGAGCTTAAGGAGTGATTTGATAACTATGTATAAATATATAAGGGGATCATATAATAATCTCTGTAATGCTTTATTTACCAGTATGTCTTTCCAGCTGACGCAAGGTCACCCATTTCGATTAGAAAAAAGGAGGTTCCGGCTAAATATTCAGAAGGGGTTTTTTACATTGACAGCTGTGAAGATGTGGAATTTCTCCCTTTAGAAAGCTTTAAGAAGGGGTTGGGTGGCTTTTTAGCAAGTGAGTGAATACAGGGTTATGGAAGATAGCTCATAGTACAAGTTGACTCTGGACTAGTCCAGTTACCATTTTGGAGTCAGGAAGGAATATTTTCCCCCTCTGAGGCAAATTGGAGAGTCTTCAAAAAGGGGTTTTATGCCTTCCTCTGTATCAACTAGCAGTTAAAAATAGTGTAAAATAGAGTCAAAAGGTTGAACTTAATGGATGTGTGTCTTTATTCAACCTAACGTTACTATGTACTTTGTTACTATAGAATCTCTGCAATAGTTAGCAATGTTGCCAGATAATGGCACAACTAGGCTTTTTGGCAAGTTATTCCCTCACCAAAATCCACATATCAACAATGGTCACATATACAGCATGAAATATCCTAAATGCTATAAGCGGGTCAGATGGGCATATGAACTTCCTCCCTACATGCCATAAGAGGGTCAGATGGGCATGTGGACTTCCTCCCTCAAGCTGACAGTTCGGTTGCTGTGTGTGTGTGTGTGTTGACATCATATTCAGCAGTGTTTTACATAAATTATACATCATTCCCATAAGTACAGTGTGTAAACCTTATAGGTGTATAAAAATGTGCAACATCCTGCTAACCTCTTTTTGTTCCAAGGTATCGATTTTTCTTTCCCTTTGTCTTTTCTCTCCTTCTTTCTGTTCTTATGTGTTTCTTATATACATTTTATTCACATGATCCCAGATATGCATTCTTATTTTCCATTTTTAATTGCCTGTTTAGCCTTCCTAACTCTTATTTAATAAAAACAAAAATTAGACTATACTCTATACATTGGGAACATTACAACTAAGTTGAACAGTATGCAGTATAAACGCCTTCAGCTCCAATTCTCTAGAAAACTGTGCAATGTGTAACACACAGGATTATAAGAGGTTTGAAGAGGAAATGGTTAAAATACTAAAAAAAGTGGAAGCTTATACGAAAACACCGTTCAGCTCTACAACAAGTCACCCCCTTCAAACCCTTGACTTGTGATTAATAGCTACCCGTACTGTTTTTATACATGTTCCTTTACTTTAATGATGCATTGACAGAATGACAGAGGAGTGCGAATCAACATTACTTTCTTGTTCTCTGTATTTAGGCAACAATATTCAGATAGCACTGACCACAAAACCCACAGTTTCTTTTTCTCCTCTCTCTATTACAACACAGAGCAGCTGCTGCAGAAATCTGGCCCTTTTCCCTACCCATGTGAGCACAGCAATGGGAGCTTTAAAAATACAGAGAAGCATTATAGTATAGTTCTAAGTCGGTTGTAACTAGTATATGCAATTGCAATGACATTTACATATAACATATATATTATATTGGAAGGTTGCTTAGAATTAGATGTTCTTGCACTGTGCAAAAAATATTTTTTTTGGGGGGTGGAACAATTTTTTAGCTTCTAGGTTGGAACCCTAACAAGTAAATGATTTGACTTTAAAAGAATACACAATTAAGACCAGTTCTATATAGTAGCAATGTCAAGGTCATAGTAAGGGCCATATTTATCAATCTGTGTACAATGACATCTGAAAAATGGTGTAAAAGTGGTATAAAATAAATAACATATTTATAACTGCTTATTTCTGCTTACAGCTGATTTTTAACCCACTTTGATCACTGAAATTATTCATCAAAAATAACTATTTTCGGTATTGATAAAGGAGTGTATTTACTTTCATGCTGTTCAGTCTGTTACATTATATCACTGCAAAACTCTCACAACAAATTCAAAAGAATGGGTAAAATGCAGGCAGCCAGAAATTTATAGCACAAAAAAACACAATATCAAGAAGAAAGCAAAGGCTACTGTAGATATTTAAACACCATTCTAATGTGACTGCTGATTTTTCACTCTGGAATTTTAAACTACATTACATGTTTAACTAAAATCTATTAACAATTAACAAATATGATGGTTTTTACAAACGGATGCAGAGATGCTAACTTGTTTCCTAATTGCCCTTTTCCGCCACTTCTGAATTTAGGTGACATTTTTATGTATTTCAATTAAGAGGGTAAGGATTTATAAGTGACAGGCCTGTTAGTGCAGGTGACTGGGCAAGGGTGCCCAGGATGCTGTGTTTAGACAGTGATGTATAGGGTTTTCTCTTTCAGTAAAGATAAATATCAATTAAAAAAATCAGCCAAAAATTGATATATAGAGCCATAAATTTTAATCTATGACTTTAGTAATTTAGTAACCCTTTTTCTCAAGATCTGTATATACCCAGTGCTGTATTTAGGTCCGGTGGCACCTAGACGTCCATGAACCATGACGTCACTTTCTCCACATGAATGACCCAGGCAGTAAGGTCTGGCGGCAGGGGAGAGCATTTATTTGTTATTTTAAAAAAATTACATTTTTATATAGGCACCCAAGGGCTGCCCCATTAAAGTTGCCATCCTAGGCACAGGCCCTCTGCTGCCTATATATAAGGCCCTGTATGTACAAAGTAAAACTGAATCCTAGAATTTAATCTCACACTGCATATTGTTTCTAAGAAGTACTTTTTCAAAACAAAATTATACTTTATTAAAGCTACTTTCAGGTCTTCACATTCAAGGCTGCCATTATGGGGGAGACAGGGGGTACAATTGTACCGGGCCCTGGCCTTTAGGCCTGGCTGTGCTGCATTTTTCTAATTATCCGGGCCCCCCTTGACAGCGCCAAAGTCATGAAACGAACTGCCGAATATCCAAAGTCTCGAAGTGCCAAAGACCCAAAGCACCAAAGACCCGAAGCAGCTAACGGAGCCAAAGCCACGAAAAGAACCCAAAGCCGTGAAAGGAGCTTAAGGTAAGTTCCACTGAACACCAATATGTTTTTTTTTAATTTTATGAAACCCCTGGCCACCAATATTCTATGGGGCCCTTGGCCACCAATGTTTCTTTTTAACTTGTATGGGGGGCCTTTTTTAACTTGTGTGTGGCCTTTTTACCATGGGGTAGGCGGGATCTGGGGTGGGGCTTGGGGGCTGTGGTGGGTGGGGACCAGGGGGCCCAGAAAACTTTGTTGTACAGGGCCCCATGATTTCTGATGGTGGCCCTGTTCACATTTATGGTGGTATGGTATATAAACAAAAAGAAAATAATAGACTGATATAGGATTATTGTATTCCTAACCTTTTTGTAAGTGGTTTCACCAGAAGCATCAACTCCACGGTGCCCAATCTTTTTACCAGCGCCTTGCTGTCCAGATGATGATGAAATCTATGTAGACAAAATGAGTAAAATAACTGAAAGCAACAGTCATGGAGCCTAAGGGTAGTGATGGCACATGGGGCGATTTTGTCACCAAAGCATTTTCTAGCTCAGTCAGCAGGTGACAAAGTGATACATTAAACACATTATCCAGTGTTTTTGAGAAATAATCACTTGACACACCAGTCTACCCTTGGGTGCAAGTGATTACCATAAGATGGCAAGAAGACATGTGATGTACTATATCCCCCTGTGTGCCATAATATATTACCAAACATCTCTAAGAAAGAAACTAAGGGAGAAAACCACTCCAAAGGTGGATTTTAGCCAGAAATTCCCCATTTTTGGGCCAAAACTAAAATGACACTAAGATTGCCTTTCCTGTCACTGCATATTTACCAAAGCATGGATTGAAATTTTTACCACCAGTGGAGAAAACACCTGGGTAACATTAACCTAAGAAAATGCATATTATTCATAAGGCTATAGATAAACTACAACTTCCACAATACAATAAAATGTAGTTAAAGAAAACAACACAATAAAGATCACATCATTGTTTACAGTAGATATGGTAAAAATTATCATAACTGTCACTGAATGGTTAAATATTCATATATGTCAATCACTACTACATAGAAGTGTGACAGCATGAAGAAAAGAAACTCACCTCCAACACAGTAGCTTTTTTTTCTGCTATATCTGTGGAGATAACAAAATTCAAGTATGTGAGACAATAACATAAGGGACTACAGTCTATTCAAACATAGGAACTGTGATGCTGTGTATAGAAATCTGTCTGACCAAGAAATGTACAGGTATGGGATCCATTATCCAGAAATGCCTGATCTAGAAAGCTCTGAATCAGGCAAAGGCCATCTCTGATAGACTGCATTTTATCCAAATTTGTAAAAATGTTTTCCTTTTTCTCTGTAATAATAAAACATTACTAAATTCAAACTAAGATACGATTAAGCCTTATTGGGTTTATTTAACGTTTACATGATTTTCTAGTAGACTTATTGCATGAATATCCAAATCATGGCATCATTTATCTGGAAAACCCCAGGTCCTGCACATTCTGGATAACAGGTCCCATACATGTAAATGAAAAAGAAAGGCACACTAAGGGAAGACAACTGGCATTAACTATTCCTGCCAATTAAAAAAAATATTCTTTAGCTGCTATAGTTGTTAAAAACTAAACAGGTTGCCCTGGAAACTCACTGTTGAAAACAGCACGGTTCTATGTAAAATATCTCCAAATGGTACAGTTGCTTTGTCCAAAATCCATAGTCTTCCTCTCTGTAATGCATCTAAGTCTGATCCTACATATTTTACACAGTGGGAACAAGACAGTGGCTTTTTCACACAAATTTGGTGGTCTTGTCTTGTAAATGAAATTATGGATAGATTTATGGACATATAGACTACCTGGATTCTATATACCAAGCACTCATCATGAATCCACCATTTCTTTACTGTTGCCCGTGGAGGATTCTTTTGATTACGTCTTTCCTTTCTGCCTTTTCTTCTACTTTTCCTAATTTGTTTTCAAATAGATGCAGCATACGTATGAAAATTGGAAAATCTTTAAAAGTAAAGGGAAAAAAACAGCACAGTGCAATAAGATAGGCCCATATGCACATAACTGTCCCTTCATTTCCCCTTTTTCTAGCCAATATTTCCGGATAGTTCTACCCATCATCAGCAGAGAACAGATGTAGACCAGGATTAGAAGTGAAAGGATTTAGAAAAGGAGGGGGGGTGAGATGGCAACAGTGGATAGATTTAGTCTTAGCAAAGAGGTAGACAGAGGATTAAAATCAGCCGCTGACGTGCTTTCAAGAAAACAAGACATCTCAACAAATGGAAAGCTTCCAGGATAACTGCCAGTCTGTACTATATTCTTTTAAAATTCCATTTTTATACATCCATGTTATATCGCAGCAGCAGGTAAGGGTCAGGTAACTCAGTTCCACAGATGAGACAGGTGACTCAGGTTAGCAATAAAATTTGCAGACTCCTGCCTGTGGTTTAGTTTTACAGCACACGAAACCAACAATGCACAACCTTGGTGTTGAAGGAGAAAAGCAATAAAGCAAAGTCTCACCAAACTGTAGGTGGTGTCAGAGGTAGTGTATCATGTAGTAGAACAACTTCTGAGCAATATTTCCACCCAGGGGTCCAGTAATTATCATTATTATTGGCCAACATAATAGATTTTTACCCGGGGCCTAAGGGTAACCCTTCGGCCTAAGAGGCCGAAGGGTAAAATTCACTAAACAGTAGACGGTTCCACTGAACTGTAAATACAATTGTTTTACTTTTACCTTTTTTTCTTTTCTTTTTAAAATGTGTTAAATGGCTATGAAAGTGGTACTTAGTGTATGAATGCAAAATGTTTTTTATGTGATTCATTATCTCCTTACTTCAAGGTTCATCCATATAGAAGTATGCTATCTTGTTATTACCATTACAATGGGAGTGAAGGTATTATCCCATAATGTTCAGGGATTTAGTCAAAACAAACAAAAGCCTTAGAATATTAGAGTGCTCTCCAAATAGATATATTACTCATTTCTCAGTAACTTCTTATCTTCCACAAGATAAGATTTCTTCCACAAAACTATCAGAGAGTCCATATGGCTAATAGTACAACTAAAACTAAAGGTGTAGCAATTTGCATGAGAAATGGATTGCAAATCCAAATACTAGAAGCCTTTGAAAAGACCAGTGGTAGATATATAGCTCTTAAAACTTTACTAGCGGTTGTAAAACGGACACTTGTTTCATATATGCCCAATTACAATTTTTTGAATCTTTACTAGGCTTTCTTTCTCACTGGGTTGAGGGCCATCTACTTATTGGAGGCAATACTAATAGTATTCTTGATAGATATTGGGATAGACAAACTGTTTTGCTACCCCCCTCAACATCCTTATATTTCAGCAGAAGGAGCAAAAATAAACACTTTATGTACATCAGAGGGATGGGTAGATATTTGGAGAGAGTTACATCCAGATGTTAGGCAATTCACTCACTACTCCCCACCCTATAAGCTACAGCATATACGAGGATTGATCATATCTGGATCTCTCAAGGGTTAGTGACAATACCTCAGTCCTCCAGAATTTTAAATATAACTTTGTCAGATATATATACTATAGAAGATCACACTTCTCCATTTGCCCAAAACCCTAACTAAGTGGCGCATGAATGAATCCTTTTTGAAAGTGTCAGAATTATTCGCCCAAGTAGAAACTTCTCTTAAAACATTTTTTTAAAGAAAATGCTACTTCAGCCCCTTTATCTACTATTCTAAGAGAAGCTCACACGGCTACTATAAAAGGTCTCTTGATACAATAGGGTACACAGCGGAAAAAAGCCCAACATCTAGAAATTACTAACCTTACCTCACAGTTAAACGATCTATTGTCACAACAAGCAGACATCGCTAACATTGACTTACGCACTCAGATTAATCAAACCCGTACAAAACTAAATTTAGTTCTTACTCATAAGACTGAGAAAGCTTGGAAGTGGACCCAACAGAGGTTGCACTATGACACTAATAAACCTAGCCAGGATGCTCCGAAACCGATTACACTTCAACCCAATCACTAAAATCAGAACTTAATGGGTTTGTCACAAGCACTCTACAAATGATCTTACGGGAATTCCACACTTTATATAAAAAGCGTTACCAAGCTATACCAGTGCCCCCAACTCATAAACTATAAGCTTTCTTCAGAGATATAAACTTGCCATCCTTGACTTCCCCTCAATATCAACCACTAAATGCTGAGATTATGGCAGATGAGTTTAAGGATGCTATCAAACTTTTTAAACTACCCAAAACACCAGGACCAGATAGCTTCCCGGCATTATATTATAAGAAGTTCTCCCATATACTTATTCCCTATTTGACCACAATGTTTAATCAAATACTCAAAGATGACAAATTTCCAGCCCAAAACCTTATGGCTACAATTATCCCCATCCCTAAATCTGATACCGATCTGACAGACTGTAAGAACTATCATCCAATCTCAATCTTGAATCTGGACATAAACATATCAGCTAAAGTTTTAGCCACTCGCCTTAGCCGAATTCTCCCTCACTTGAGCGGTAGAGATCAAGTGGAGTTTATCAGAAAACAACAGATGCTATAAGGAGACTGATCTTATTAATAGCATGGGCTAAAAATACCTGTACCCCCCTATGCTTTTAAAATTAGATATCAAAAAGGCATTTGATTCCTTAACATGGCCCTATTTTTATTACAAAAATGAGGGGCCGGGAACAATTTCTTGAAATGGATCAAAGCACTCCACGATAAACCAATGGCAAGAATTCACGTGGGACCATATTCTTCTAACTCATTTAATATTGAAAGGGGACACAACATGGGTGCCCCTTCTCCCCTTTACTTTTTGATCTAGTACTAAAACCATTAGCAATCGTTTTTAGAAACGACCTAGATGTTTTGGGTATGAAAGATATTAGTCAACATCATAAACTTAGCATTTTCGCTGATGATATAACTTTATTTTTAACAAGACCTTCTATCTCTCCCCCTAATTTATTCAACATTTTAAATAAATTCACTGATATTTCGGGCCTCACAATCAACCATACAAAAACTGAAGCACTTAGCATAAACCTCCAACACGATTTAACCAAAATATTTTCCCTCAATTTTGAGTTTCAATGGAATACTACATTTATAACAGTTTTGGATATTAAGTTGACTAAAACATTTGATCAGTTATATCAAGCTAATTAGTTCGCAAAATTAGTTACCTGGGAGCAAAACGGTGTGTGACTTCTCCTCTGTGTGCATCACGTTAAACTACGGTTTAAATTACAAACAAACCCCGCCCCTAAAAACATTTTTCACTATTTTTCCTTTCTACCTTATCCACTCTATGTCCAGTACTGCTATATAGTTATTATTTCATAGCATACTGGGGTTTAAAACACTGTGCATTGGTGTCCTGAGGGTGAAATGTTTTTAGGGGCAGGGTTTGTTTGTAATTTAAACCGTAGTGTGGATTGAACTGATGTGCTTTTGAGAAAGTGGCTGGATAGCCACGAAACGCGTTAAGCCTATGGTTCTTTAAATGTTTCTACTATGATGTGCCGTTTTTAATGGATTAATAAATTTTGGAAATTTTATTACAACACTCTGCTTCATTCCTGTGGTGCTCCGTGTCTCTGCATACAGTTTGGACTATGAAGTTTTGTCCGGGGTACTTTTCTTAACGTGATGCACGTGGTGTACATAAATATCTAAAAAAACGTCCAAGGTAATCTGCACTCCACTGGAATTGATAAATCACCCAGGTGCTACTCATATGTAAACATGAATAAGTAGAAGTCCAAAAGGCATGAGTGCACACTGGGATTTACTTAAAAACATAATTTTATTTCGTTACAAACAGGCCAACGTTTCGGTCCACCTCTAGGACCTTTATCAAGACGATAAAGATCCTAAAGGTGGACCGAAACGTTGGCCTGGAGGTCGCAATCCAGCTACTGATATCAATTTCCAGTCTTGTGTGTGCTGGTGCAATTGATTCAGTATTAATGATTCAGTAACTTCATCTACATCTTCTACATCATCAACATCTAATTTGGCATCCACAATTAAAGGAAAATTTAACCCCCTCCAAAAAATGTAGGTCTCTATAAAAATATATTGCATAAAACAGCCTGCATATAAAACACTGCTTCACCTAAATAAACCATTTTCATAAAAACATACTTTTTTAGTAGTATGTGACACTGGGTAATCCTAAATAGAAATGTTCAATTTTAAGTATTACGGGCCACTCCCTGGGATCATATGATTCACAGTGCAAACAAACAAACCAAGGGCATACATACATTTAAGGTCACAGGAATTCAATGGTCACAGGAAATCAATGGACATATTTCTGTCTTTTACTCCCACACTTTTTGCTGTCACAGTTAGCGCTGCATTATTTATATCTGTGGGAGCACACAGACCATTACAGAATTTTGGCTCAAGGGTAAAGAGTAAAATGACAATATTTACTTACAGTGCCTTGCAAAAGTATTCACCCCCCTTGGCATTTTTCATGTTTTATTGCCTCACAGCCTGGAATTAAAATGGATTGTTTGAGAGTTTGCACCATTTTCAATGTGAAACCGAACCTGGTTAGGGTGAGAAGGGCTAAAAGGAGTCAAAAAGCCCTTCAATAGCAATTGACATGCAAAGCGAAGCCTTCTGAAATCAGAAGGTATTTACTTGTCTCATGCCATACACACAGCACTGCCTAGATACCAAAATAAGACATCATGGGTGGAGACTAGGGATGGGCAAATTTTTTCGCCTTGTTTCGCTGTGGAAATGAAGCCCATAGACTTGTACGGTGGTGTGCGTCAAAAAAAATTTTTTTTTGCCGCCCATAAACTGCTGGTTTATAGCACAGAAACAGCCTATTGGTTGAGAGCCATGTATCCAAACTTGCAGACAGCCTGTTTCGATCTTGTTAGATCTCATCAGTGCAAGATATTGGAACATGGCTTCTGAGGGGTAGGACTTGGAGAGTAGTGAAATGGGAAATCGAACCTGGTTAGGATGAGAAGGGCTAAAAGGAGTCAAAAAGCCCTTCACTAGCAATTGACAGTGAAGCCTTCTGAAATCAGTAGGTATTTACTTGTCTAAGGCCATACACACAGCACTGCCTAGATACCAAAATAAGAGTTTTAATTCTCCCATAAGGCATCATGGGCGCAACTCTCACAAGTAACACCTGTTTCTAGGAGTTGCATGATACCTTGGTAATCCTATCACAGTAACACCACAGAGTCACACCTCTGTGAGTTTCAGATGTGACCTCTCTGAAGAGTTACAATTGCCATTGTGGTTGGATTAGTGGGAGAGTTTATTTGTCGAGGACTTCCCACACCAGTCAGTTGAACTGAAGAAGCTGCTCAGATGAGTAGTAAAAGGTCTTTAAAGTGATACTAACGTTCATATGATTTTTATAGGAACGTGTCAGAATCGCTTTGTCTTTAATGATTACTAGGTAGGTCCAGTTGTTTTAAAATCACTTACACTAGATATTATGTTTGGTTTTTTTTTCAACTTTGAAACTCACAATTTAAAAAAATATGAACGTATTTATTAAAAATACAAAAAATTTCATTGCATAAAAC
Source organism: Xenopus laevis (assembly GCF_017654675.1). Classification (NCBI taxonomy): domain Eukaryota; kingdom Metazoa; phylum Chordata; class Amphibia; order Anura; family Pipidae; genus Xenopus; species Xenopus laevis. The sequence goes on along the minus strand of NC_054371.1, from coordinate 100,898,211 downwards.
CGTGAAAAAAAATACAAATATCTCAAAGTGGCAGTGTATTCATCATTTTTAATAGATCAAAAGCTCAAAACAAAAATGTAAAAACTCTAATTGAATACATACTTTACATTTTGCCAAGGACAGCTCCCGTTGACTTCTACATGACCTTGCAAGCTTTACATGGCCGAAATTTAAAATTACAGTTTTTTCCATTTAATAAATATAGAAAAGTCTTGTTTTTAAACCATTATTCAAAATCATGATTTTTTTAACTTTGTTTATAATACCGGTGTGCTCCAACTCTTTTTCATATATACGGATGAAGCATGTAGTGGAGGCACCTGGATCTTCATAATTGTGAACGGTGTACGGGAGAAGTTTGGACTATATATATATATATATATATATATATATATATATATATATATATATATATATTCACAGTCCATGAAAGCACTCACAGCAGACGCCATCCAGCGTGTATCAAAAGATTATTTATTGGTGCATGGTGTATCGACGCGTGAGCCGAAACGCGTCGATACACCATGCACCAATAAATAATCTTTTGATACACGCTGGATGGCGTCTGCTGTGAGTGCTTTCATGGACTGTGAATAAATAAGTATTGATTGGTTAGCACCCAGCAAGTGATCAAGTGAATGGTGAGTGCCGATTATATCTCTCTCTCTCTCTCTCTCTCTCTCTCTCTCTATATATATATATAGATGCAGTGGATGCAGTGCCTTGATAAAGGTTCCCAGGAGGAACCGAAACGTTGGACACAATGCTGTGTTGAAATAAAATACACTTTGCTTTTCTACAAATGAGTGTGCTGATCCTTGCATCACCTGTATCATTAATTTGATCCTGCACCTCAAACTCATACAAGTATCGAGTGCTGATACCCACAGGACGCATATATATATATATATATATATATATATATATATATATATATATATATACTTCCCCAAACTCACAGCACTCACGATACGTGGATTATCCTTGCCTGGGTGCATGCCATGATGTTTCAACATGTAGTCCTCCCAAAAAGCAGCCGCACTCACAGGACTTATCCAAAATATAAATGCTTTTATTTAGAAATTAACGTTTCGGTTGTGACCCAACTTCGACAAAGGCTGGGTCACAGCCGAAACGTTAGTTTCTAAATAAAAGCATTTATATTTTGGATAAGTCCTGTGAGTGCGGCTGCTTTTTTACACACACACTAATTGATACACTCACAAATATGAAATATATAAATATACTGATATACTGTATATAAACATACTAAACAAACTACAGAACCTGAAATTACTGTAGCCTGGGACGTTATACTTGTATGATTATACTTTATACATTATACTTATACTGTGGTTAAAATGCACTAATAAAAGTTTTAAGTAAGAAGCTGTGCATGTTTCTAATTTATATGTAGTATTTGAAGTGGACCTGTGCACAGTCCTTACTATAAAGATAGCATATACCCCAACAATCATTACTTAAATTGACATTATACCTGTCCATGATGTCATCCAAGCCACTCTTTAAGGCATTAACAGAATTTGCCATCACAGCCTCGCTGATCTCGAGCTTTCACCACAAAGAACCATTTTAGAGCCTTCAAATAAAAGTTCAGTTCCTTAGGTTTAAAGTTGTGGTCCTCTATTGTACAGGTACAAAATCTGTTATCCATTAGCCTGTATCTCCCATAGACTCAATTTCGATCAAATAATTACATTTTTAAAAAAATATTTAATATATTTTTCTGTAATAATAAAACAGCACCTTGTTCTTTATCCCAACTAGGATTTAATTAATGTTTAAATTAATTTTTAGCAGACTTAAGGTATGAAGATCCATATTACAGAAAGACAAAGAGGCAAGGCAATCAAGTTAATGTCCTTTTTTATGCAAGACAGTATTTATTTGCTCAATGTTTTGTACAATATAGTATCAGCAAAAATAAAGACCAAGGAGAGACAATTGTGGTACTCCACTAACAGCACTGGTCTTTGTAATCTATCATTCAGTCAATTCTTTGCCCATGTACAAATATTATGTTCCAGGCCAACATTTCTTAAATTAATCAATTACCTTCTGTGTGTAAAAAGCTTTAACAAAAGTAAATCATTTGCACTGCCACCCCAATGTTTAGGTTTCTACTTAACTTCTTATAGGCAATTACATTTGTCTAGAAAGATTTATTGTATGTAAAACCATTTTGTTATTTGAAATGTATTCCAGTATCTTATGCCAAGTTTTCATACCACCAATGTCAAACTAACAGGCCTGTACACTTTAGGCCAAGAACAAAAAACCCTTTTTGAATAATGGCACCAGTTTATTAATTCACCATGGACACTGACATTATAGGGTATAATGGGGTCTATTAACTCATGAGTTCCTGTGTGGTGGAATGTTAAAAAAGTCACTGCATGATATCACATGACAAAATGCTGTATGTCAAAACTGTCATACCTATCTAGAAGCTGTGGTGACAAATTTGGTAACATTTAGTGGACCTGGCTGGCTGGCATCTCTGGAGTTTTGGCAGAACCAGCACTGGAAAAGCAATGTATGCCTGGCTTCTACCTAACATGTAATTGTAAAGCTGTCAGACATCTTCTTTTCCAGTGAAATTATTTCCATGAGATCTGTTAGGATCGAGGAGACCCTCTGCTATGTAAAATATTTCCATAGCTCTGCATATGTTGCCTATGGCATACATTATCTAATTCGTTACCTTGCATATCTGAAGGTGCAGTCCTCCAAGTATTGTGCTTATTATTTTTTGAGCCTGCCAGTCCAATCAGAAAGCAGTTCTGATTTGAAACAACATCCTATCAAATTGAAGAAGATATGTCCAAACTGCATGGTGATGCGTGGTGCATCAGCAGATGAGCAAGAGCAGAGAAGCTACCTAGGTACCAGATCTGAGTTTGCAGCAGTGATATTAGGTGCACGGCTGTGTATGGTGTCACGTCTGTAATCACTTCCGCTACAATGCATCGGATAACCCTCATGCCCCAGCTCTGGTGCCAGATTTATATAGCAAGTCTCCAGTGACGACTGGGGAGATTTTTGATTAATTTCATTAAAAAGGTACACATGGGCTACCCCTAATCATATGGAATTCTGGCCAGCGACATAAATAGGCAGTTGTTTGGTATCCATCTCAGTAGCCCAGTCATTGGGATACCCTGAAGAGTTGGCCAAAAAGGAAGTCATAATATGGTTGGAGCATCATTTACATGTATATATTAAACCTAAAAATAGATGACTTAGGAAATAATTCACACAACCTTATAACTAAACATGTCCAATTTTTCTCATCATAACCAGCTGCCCAAACATACCCAGTTGCCTATTTTTGCCAGAAGCCATCAGCCAAGAGCCCTCTAATGTATTTTCGAGTCCCGCAATGGATTTCTATCACGGAGAAGCAATGCTTACCAAGCATACTATATGCCTTACATCGCCCGCTGTCAAAACATGGTCATGAGGACAGCAATTAAAAATATGTGTGCTCTGTACGGCAGTATTATGGCTGTGGGATGGATGCATCCTATTAACACACTATGAGCATCAGCTGCCAAGGTCAATATAATATCACCTGCTTCGAGGTCTCCTCCTGCATCCTCTGCTCCTATTTCAGAGCCCCCTTCGCATGCCTCTTCTTCCTCCGGTTCTTCCATCCTCCTTTCTCCCGTTGCGCTCTTTGACAGTTAATCCTCTAAAGCACAGACACCTCCGTCATCACGCAACACGGGATATTGCTCTAGAATAATCGTCCAATAGAATACAGCGGGGTGGGCCCATCCAGGGACGCCATCAGGGAGGCATAGGGGATACACCTGAACGGGCCGGGGCTAAAAGGGGTACCCGGCTATGCTGAAGACCCGTAGCTGAGCCGAAAATAGTATGAGGAGGAAAAGTGCGAAGTTAGGGATTATCTGCAAATGCCACAATCAGAAAACTCAATTTCAAGATGTGACACAATGGACGACTGGAGTTTTCATGAGCAGTAAGGAATTGGTAGACAATCCCTAAACTCTGCAATCTCGTCCTGCCCCATTTCTTTTCAACCAATGACAGCTTCTCCCTTTCTTACATCACTCAGCAGGCTCCATCCTGCCCCTGTATGCACACTGTTCTTGTTTGGACTCCTTTCTCTATGGCAGAAAGAGAGCTGAGTGTCACCAGCCTGGAGCTTGCAAAACATGAGAGAGACAAAGCAGTGCTGTGTATGTTGTGCTTAATATTTGCCTAGCTATGCACTGTGATATTATATGTAGCTACCAAAAAGCATATGTACAGAGTTTGTTTTATATTCAGAGTGTGCAATGCCAATTTATACAATGATTCTTTTTAACTTATAGGGGGGCCTGGCCACCAATGATTCTTTTTAACTTGTAGGGGGGGGCCTGACCACCAATGTTTTTTTAAAAAAAAAACATTTATGGGGCCCCTGGCACCAATCGTTTTTGGCCCTGACCACCAATGTTTTTTTAAAAAAACATTTATGGGGCCCCTGGCAATAGTGTTGCCAACATTTCTGGAAAAAAATATCAGCCTTCCTATATATTTATCTTTTTTTCCTATTAATAACATTGGGACCAACCATAATTTTTACTGGCCAGGCTGGTAAAATACCGGCCAGGTGGCAACCCTACCTGGTACCAATAATTTTTTTTAACTTATAGGGAGGTCCTGACCACCATGATTTCTTTTAACTTGTAGGGGGGGCCTGACCACTAATGTTTTTTTTAAAAAACATTTCTGTGGGACCCCTGCTGCGTATTTTTGTGTTTTTTAAATTATGACACTAATGGCTTTTTATCATTTGTGAGCGAGGGGGTTTACTGTTTTTATCAGTGGTGTCTTTGTGTACTTTTTACTGTGGTGTGGGCGGGATCTGCGGTGGGCTGGGACCAGGGGGCCCCAGAAAATATTGCTGTACGGGGCCCCGTGATTTCTGATGGCGGCCCTGGGCCCGTCAGACATATTTACTGAGGGCTCAAAGCAGTCTTTGTTGATATGATTGTACTTGTGACGTTATACTCAGGGGCCCATTTACTTAGCTCGAGTGAAGGAATAGAGGAAAAATAGTTCAAATTTCAAATGGTTTTTTGGGCTACTTCGACCTTCGACTACGACCTTCGAATTCGAATCGAACAATTTGAACTAAAAATCGTACACTATTCGGCTATTCGATAGTCGAAGTACTGTCTCTTTAAAAAATTCTTCGACCCCCTAGTTCGCCACCTAAAACCTACCGAGGCCAATGTTAGCCTATGGGGAAGGTCCCCATAGGCTTGCTAACAATTTTCTGATCGAAGGAATATCCTTCAATCGATGGATTAAAATCCTTCGAATCGTTCGATTCGATCGAATGATTATTCCTTCGATCATTCGATCATAGGAATAGCGGTAAATCCTTCGACTTCGATATTTGAAGTCGAAGGATTTTACTTCGACGGTCGAATATCGAGGGTTAATTAACCCTCGATATTCGACCCTAGATAAATGTGCCCCTCAGTGTAAAATGAGGAGTTTAATGTAATTACTTTAGATTAGTAAAATTTCACAGAGTAAAAGGTACCCTGTACTACAAATTCATGTTTCCCTCGACTGTATCCTTTCAAACCAGAGGTAATACAAACAAATTACGCTAGATGGCATGCAACCATCAGTGGAAGGCATCCGCAAGCATTTAAAGTGATTGTTCATCTTTAAATCAACTTTTAGTATGATGTAGAGAGTGATATTCTGAGACAATGGGCAATTGTTTTTCATTTTTATTATTTGTGTTTTTTTAGTTATTTAGCTTTTTATTCAGCAGCTCTCCAGTGGCAAATTCAGCAATCTGGTTGCTAGTGATAAAATTACCCTAGCAACCATGTATTGATTGAACTGGAATGTGAATAAGAGAGGGCCTGAATAGAATGATGAGTAATAAAAAGTAGCATTAACAATAAATATGTAGTGTTACAGAGCATTTGTTTTTATATGGGGTCAGTGACCTATATTTGAAAGCTGTAAAGAGTGATAAGAAGAAGCCAAAAACTATATAAAATAAATAATGAAGACCAATTGAAAAAAATTATTAGAATTAGCCATTGTATAACATACTAAAAGTTGACTTAAAGGTAAACCACCCCTATTAGTGTACGACTGAAGTGTGCACCTGATAGCAATTACTTATACACTATATTACTTTGTAGATATTTTTCTCTTTTTAAAGAATATGGTGGGAGGATATCAAAGTAAATCTAGGAAAAATAAAAGTTTTTTGGGAGATGAGATTGGAGCTTTTTCCACAGTTTTGAAAGTACTGGCCTGAGTAGTTCTCTTTGACCAAGAGACCCAGTGTTTATGGTGACCTTAACAGACTTCACCTAAGGATCAGAAATATAATATATTTTAGTGTACCACGCAGAGGAATCTATATAATTATTGGCTTATACCTGTCCTCTAAGTATAGAAGCCAGTTACAAACATTGAACTATTTATAAAGAAGAAAAAGAACTTTCACAGAATTTATTTTATTAATTTACAAAAGGAAAATTTTTCTAGTACCCCCTAAAATTTGCCATGTTATGATTTTTTTAATTTAATACTATTAATAATATTTAATATATATAGAGAAATGCACAATATTTTTTATACAAAAACAAAAATGACAAGAAATAGCCACCTACAGGGCCGGATTTGTGGCAAGGCTAGGACGGCAAGCTTTTAGGGGCAGCGCGCCAACCGGCCGCCTGCTGAGGAGCACCAGTGCTCCGGCATTTGGACTTACGGTACCAGGGGCACAATTATGCTCTCTGTGCTAGCGCCCTGGCCCTCTTTGCCGCCCTCGTGGACCCCCGGAGGGGCAGGATCACCCCTGTGCGGGCGGTGCGGGACCACGCGACCTAGGGGCGCCCGCAATACAAATTCGGCACTTGCCACCTACTATGTGAACAGGCCCAGATTTGTGGCAAGGCCACAAAGGATTGGGCTTGGGCCTGCAAGATATTAGGGGCAGCATGCTGCCCAGCCGCATTCTAAAATCAGGAGCAATGGCAGGGCCTGAACTAAGGGTAGGCAGAAGAGGCACGTGCCTAGGGAGCAACAAAGTGGGGGCGCGAAGCACGTACCTCTTCTCCTGCCTACCCCTGGTCCGGACCCTTGTTCGGCGTCAGCGTGCCTCTTTGCTCGCTCTGTGCATGCTCTGCTCTCCCCCTCCCTCCAGAAAGTTATATTTTCACACATGCGCAAGTCCGCCAGCACGCAAGCGCATGATGCGCACGTGAGTGCTCGCGGACACGCACATGTGCACTCTATGGCCGGCAAGGGGCAAAGTGGACGGCCGGTTTGCCTTGGGTGCCTGGCTGGCTTGGCCTGTGCCTGAGCAATGGGGACTTGCAGCTCTTTAACTCTGCTGTGTGCGTAATCCCTAGTGCTCCGTCGCAAGCCACCACATGCGTGCGCATGCACTCGCGAGGGAGGGGTGTGCTCGTGGGTGGAGTCCACTAGGACCCACTGCGACAGCCCAATTTGAAATCCAGATCTGAATGTGAACAAGGTACCAAGGGGTGATGGAATACATCCTTGAGAGCTTAATACTAAATCATATATACATCATGCACAAATTAAGAATAAAACATTTTTAGTTTATTGCAGATAAATGCTAGGCTTTATTTGCTATGCAATAAAGTAAAAATATTTGAGGGCTCCTTTATGGCTGCAAGTGCAACAAGCACAGTTCAAATTTGAGTGCAATCACCATGTTTTTTTTTTTTTACCATAATCCCAGTGTCACTGCGGGTACGAAGGGGCAGTGAATCTGATGCAATTACACTGCACCCAGTTAGGCAGGTGTCATTTAAACATAAAAGGTTGGACTCAATGGACATTTCTTTTTTCAACCTAAGTTACTATAATTATAGCACTCTAAAGTAGGTGCATTTTAGGAGAGTTTGCCCCAAAAAGCAATATCTTTTTTGGGTGGAGAACCCATTTAACCCTTTACCAACCAAGCACTTACCGCGTACGAGCTGGAAGATCAGGGCTTTCACCACCAGCAATGTACCTTGTATGCTTTTACCAGCGCACGTTCCTCCTCTTCTCCTGCGGCTTTCGGCAAGAAGAGAAACTCGCAGGTCAGCAGCCAACCCTGTAGGCAACGAGCACTGGGGGCTGGATTGTTCCTGGACATTGGCGATGACTCCCCACGGTGACCCCAACTCAACAGCACGTTATCAGGATGTGCCTGCTGCTGGGGTATAAAAGATCACCCCCACAGTGCCTTCCCCATCTTCTCTGCTGGTACTGGACATCGTTGGAGCCCAATGGTCCTCCTGTCATCCTTGCCTGTCAGATCTGCTGTGCCTGCCCCAGGGAACCCATTTTCACACTCATTTACACACTTATTATACACCTTTATCTAATTTGTCTTTTTTTTTTTTAGTTTTCACTTTTTATCACTTACTTTCACTTACAGTTACTTACTTTTACACATACACACACACACCTTTTACAAGCGTGAATACATACATTTTGTATTACTGTCTGTTTTGTTGCCTGTGTACGCAGCGTGAGAGGTTATATTATTGTATTTTTGTTTTATTGGCTTATATTGTATTTTCAGTGATTTTTATTGCTTTTTTTTCCCTTTGCATTGCTGCCAATTACTGTCCTTTATTGATTTTCAGTGATTTTATTGCATTTCAGTGTTGCTTTGCTGTTGATTTCTTGTGCTAGCTTGTTTTTGCTTTTTCAGTTTTGCGTTGCTGCTAATTATTGTTCTTTATTAATTTTTCAGTCATCTTATTGCATTTCAATGTTTTTTGCTGTTGATTTATTGTTCTAGCTTGTTTGTGCTGGTACTTTGCATTTTCAGTTTTGCGTTGCTGCTGATTACATTTCTTTCCTGATTTTCAGTAATCTTATTGCATTGCCATATTTACTTTGCTATTGATTTTTTTTGTTTGATGTTGGTTTCATCTTGTTTTTGATTGTACTGTCATTTCTTTTTTTTTGTATTGCTGATCAGTTTTGTGTTCTGTTGATTACAGTTTTTTTCAGTGTGATTAGTGATCATTTGTCACTTCATTTTAATGAATTTTCAGTTGTTGCTGTTCATTTAGCTGTTCAATAGTTGTTCAATAGTTCATTTAGCTGATCGTTAGCTATTCAATAACTGTTCAATAGCTGGCTGCAATGGAGGAGGAAAAGAGAGAAGAGGCAAGAGGAGGCAGGGCCTTTACAGAGGCAAGTTGAAAGAGAGCGGGGATCATCTGGTACAGCGGTGCATTCAGCGCAGAAGAAGGGTGCGGTTCCACGAGATTAAAGCGCTATAGGATCTGCGCAGGAGATCTGTTGGTGAGTTGAATGTACAAATGAATGTATCGATTTTAAACTCTGATTCTGAGGGATCAGACAATGAGGCAGATGGTGGTAAAATTATAGCATTGATCAAGAAATATTTTAAAAGAAAGGGGGAAGGAAAAGGGAAGGTATGCTTGTGCTCTCACAAAGATAGCTTCCCATTTGCCAAGGAAATTGAAAAAAATTGAAGTTGGGAACTTTGTTGACATTTATGAGCTAACTAGGGAAGTGGTGCAGGCAAAGGAAGATGGGGAAAGCAAGAAGAAAAAGACAAAAACAAATACATTTTTCATTGGTTGAAGGGTTTTTGGGTTTTCACTAGTGTGTATTTAGTGCAAATTTAGGCATGTATGCTTGTCCTGTGGATCTTCTCATGCTGTTAGTGAATGCTATAGAAAGAAAGACAGCCAGACTAATAGGCAGCAACTCAACAGAAGAGCCGTAACGCCAATTCAGATGGGCAGGCTAAGTGAGGCATTGTCAAGATTCGAAGACAGAAAGGTAGCAGAATTGTTATCAACGGCATTTTTAGAAGGTTTTAGGATACCAGTATTACAGGTGCCCCCTCCCAGCGAAAAGTTAAAACATTATGAAATCAGCTAGTAAGCATACAGAGGTATTGAAACAGAAAATAGAGAAGAAGTGAAAGCAGGTAGAATGGCAGGCCCATTTGAGGATCGGCCTATTGTGGACCTAGTGGTATCGCCACTAGGGATAGTTCCAGAGAAAGAGCTTGGGAAATTTAGAATGATACAGCACTTTTCATACCCAGAAGGAGCATCAGTTAATGATACTTTGGATAAGGAGCAATGCAGGGTGCAGTATCAGTCATTTGATAAAGCATTGGAGAAAGTGAAGAGACTGGGGAGGGGACGTTGTTGGCAAAGGTAGATATAGAATGGCATTTAGGTTATTACCATTGCTTCCGGACACTTTTAAGTTGACTGATTGTTATTTTCAGGGGGCATTTTATGTGGACCTTGTGGACCATTTTATTAGATTTGGGGCCTATTTGGCAGGAAAATGGTGTACGGCCAGGTGGCCACAGGCATGGAACGAGCACGGGTTAACAAAAAATTTGACTAGAGTCTGGATCAACTGGCAGTTGGTAGCATTGGAGTTATGTGCAGAAGAGTTGAAAAATAAGGCAATTAAGTTATTCTGATAATATGGGGGTAGTACATGTGGTTAACAACTTGTCATCAGATTTCTATCCACACACTTGACAAAGAGTCGCAAGACTCTAAACATGTTGTGCAAATAAATTACTTTTGAGCAGCATACCTGCCTCATAGGCTTTTCCTTGTTACTACTACAAATATTGAACCTGTACCTGTTGGCGGGGTACATTACAAGGGAAAAGCTGACAAATCACTTAAAGAACACAAGGTAACAGTCACCCCTACATAACAGATTTCTATCCCAATAATTTGCCTGCTAATCTAATACTAGTGTACATGAGGTTTAATATCTCTTTTAGAGCACAGCATGTGCCAGGTTGGATGCTTTGTCTAGGGAAAAATGGGAGCTGGCTGGCACCTAATGCATCAAAAACAGCTCATGCATGCCCTGATAATTTGTATCAGAGAAAACTCTTGCCACCTACAAAAGGCAATTGAAAAGATGGCAGCTATTTTTTGCGAATGCGGTAAGAGTAATGAAGGCATTACAGATTTGCTATAATTTCTGATGGTGTTGTATAAGGAGGGAAAGTCAAAAGTGGGGGCGAGTACCACGTTAGCAGCAATTTCCCATTTTTCCATAGCGGAAGGAAAACCAAATATAACCCATAACCCACTGGTGAAAAAAATAATGAAAGGATGGTCAAGAATGGAGGGTTCCAGAGTGGATAAGAACCAATAATAAAGTGTAGGCTACAGTTGATAATTAACTCATTGGAATGGTTTGTTTGGACATATTTGAGTGCAAATTGTTTAAAGCAGCTTTCACATTGGCATTTGGGGGAGCATTCAGGATGTGAATTGGTGCCCCATTTAAGAAGACAGTAGGAAAGGGTTTAATGTTCAGGCATGTGTTGATACAGGAAGGCAAAGTTTTAGTTTACATTAATAGGTCAAAAACAGACCAGTTGGGTTAAGGGGCGATGGGTCAGGATTGAGGAAACATAGGGTGTTTCATGCCCTGTGAGGGCAGTACAGTAATACATGTTAGTATGCCCAGAAGGGGGCAGTTGTTTTTAATACACAATGATTTATTTCCTATATCTGCTTTTCAGTTTAGGCAGGTGCTAAAAAATGCGGTGATTGCCACCGGTTGGGACCCGAATAAGTTTGTGTCACATTCATTCAGGATCGGGGCAGCAGCAGAGGCGACAATGAAAGGCAAGAAGGAAGAATGGATAAAGGGGATAGGGAGATGGCGATTAAAAGTGTACAAAAAATACATACGCCCCATAAGGGAAACAGGAAGTGGAATGTAACGGTTGGTTCATATTTGTTTATTCTTTCAGCAGGGGAGTAGTATTTTGGGCAAGAGAGCACACAGCTGGGCAGAAGTGGGGTTACTGGAGGAAAACATGAAGATTGCATGGCTGGGCTGGAGAGGTATGAATTGGGAACAGCTAAGAGGTAGGTTGTACAACTCCCTCTGGCAATTTAATTGAGTGGATTTGGTAATAATACATGCAGGAGGAAACGACCTTACATCAAAAAAGACCCCGGCACTCATAGAGACAATGAGGACAGAATTGGAGGAGGTGTTAGGCAACAGTTAAATTGGAAAGGTAGCATGGTCAGACATCATCCAGAGAGGACACTGGCGAGGAGGAGTTTCCCCCCCCCCCCCCCGGGCGTAGAGAAAGCCAGGAAAAAAGTAAATAAGGCTTGCACAAATTCATGTTTTCCTCCTTTAACAGAATAATAAGGCATGATAATATAAAGTATAGGCAAACAAATCTCTCCAGAGGTGATAGAGTCCACCTGTCAGAAGAGAGTTTGGAGTTGTTCCTGGAGAACATTAGGAGGTTTGTAGAGGAATGGTGGAGGTCACAGAAGGAGTAGGTGGGCCATGGAAAAAGAATAGGTGGCACCCTTCCCTCTTTTTCCAGTGGGTGGCGTCAGTGCAGCTCCAGAAACAGTATGTGGTTATAGTGCAGGCCTAACCTTAAGTCACTAGCCTGGGACTACACGGTCTTGTCTGAGTCATCTGAGAGGCTGGGTTAGCGCCATTAATGCACATGATAGGGAGCAGGAGGATGGGCTAATGGTCAATCACTGAGTACGCAGAAGCCCAGGTATGATGGTAGGAGCCGCAGCTGGGGGTCAGGGATTACCTAGGGGATCCTTAACAAAATTGCAGAGGGGATATAAAATCTTTATGCAATGATTGTAAGAACCAACTGAGTACTCAGGGTATGAGGTTTTGAGAGGTCATCAATGGTAGGAGGTGTGGAATGAGGATGAAGTATGGCAGGGCTGTAGCACAGACCCCTAGATCATATATGGCCATCTTTATTGTAATTGACAAATTAGAGTAATTGTGAGTTGACTGCTAAGGGATTAAGCATGTGGGTTGATTGGAGAAAAATAAAATCAGGAGCTAAAATTACAGAAATATGTATGGCTCAAATTCAGTCATTGCCGAGGACAGCTATGAAGCACAGTACTGGAGTGAGAATGCATACTCAGATTCCAACCCCCCCACCCCCGCCAATATAGTCTGGGATGCCTTTAAGCCAGTCCATGGCAGACTTATACAATCCAAAAAGCAATACTGTAGGTCCCTGCAGGAGGAGGTCCTAAAACTAGAGGTTGGTACACTCAATGTCATTCTAGCCCAAATAAATTACATTTCCAAAATAACATTGAATTTAGTAGACCCACAAGAGAAGGCTTACTGTGTCTTGATCTACCAATATGATATAACACTAGCATTCCAAAATCTCCCACCCAAAAAAACACTGGGCCCTGATGGCAGTGCTGGGCTAGGCGGGCCCTAGGCAACCTGGCCGGCCACTGTGCCGAATAGGCGGGCGCATGCAAACAATTGGGAGTAGGCGCACGCATGCGCACCGTCGCGATTAGGCACTTTCACAGTCAGAGGCAGATAGGGGACCAGACTAGAGGAAATAAGCAGAGAAGGTACGTATCTGGTGCCCCCCCTTCTTTGTGCCCTAGGCACAAGCCTACTCTGGCTACCCCTAGTTCCTTCTCTGCCTGATGGATTCCCTACTGACTGGTACCTGGCAAATGCTGAGGACCTAATTCCCCACCTGCATAACACACTGACAAAAACCCAAGCCTAAGGCAACCTCCCTCAATCTATGCAAAAATGTCATAGTTGTTATACCAAAAGAGGCAAGGTAACAGTGCCCAATGTGGAGCTTACAGGTCAATTCTACTACTTAATGTATATGCCAAAGTACCCACTAAGGTACAAGATTAGCTAAAGTTAATACCACCCTTATAGAGCCAGATGAATCTGGTTTCAAGCCATGGATGTAAACATTAGAAGGCTGTATGCCAACCAAAAGATCTCCCGGGATAACAATGGCTCTAGAGATATCCTGTCAATCGACTGGGAGAAAGCATTTAACTCTATAGAATGACCCTTTCTATGGAAACCAGCGCTGGAATTGGGGAGGGATGTGCAGGGCAAAATCATTACCTTGGGACATGGGGATGCAAGAGTTTTGAAACACTGAACTTTTTATTGCAATAATGAAACTTTCTTTTGCTACCCACTTCTGCAAATGCAATGCAAATTAAATAGAGAGGTTAAAAAGCACAATGGAAAAGAGCATATAGAAGATAAAAGGAGAGAAAAGGTTGCTGGGAGTGAAGTAGAGATGAGATGGAGAAGTGTTATATAGATGAAGAATATGGAGGCATCAGAGAAGGGTATAGAGAACAGGAGAGAATAAGAGAAACAACAAGAGAAAATGAATGTAGAGAATGGTAACATTGAGGAATACTGTGAGAATGATATATAGTGAATAAAGTACCCCCTCTTGTAAAATATAAGGATATTATAAGTTACCGAGGAGTTTCATGACCATATAAAAACACGAGGCCGAAGGCCGAGTGTTTTTATACAGGTCATGGAACTCCGAGGTAACTTCTAATATCCTCATATTTTACAACTGGGGGTACTTTATTTATTATAATACACAAATTTCAGTGAGTCATGTGACAGAAATGACATCAGAACTCACTGTTTATAACTGATGACATCAGAACTCACCGTTTATAAGGATATAATTTACAAGATATTCATGGCTTTTGTGTATTATATATATATATATTAAACAATGTGGGGGTAACATAGAATAGAAAATGCTGGGGGCGGGCTGTGCTGTTTTATGGCACACAATACACAGGCATGGTGCTGTGTTTGCATAAGGTGAATTGGCAGCCAAGAAAAGCTATATGCCCAAATGCCATTTAAGCCAAATACTACTAAATCTAGGCATACTGGGCATTAATCTGTTCATTAAAACAGTAAATGTGTGGCAGCACCTGATGTATATACTATAAAGTGCAGTGACACTTTCAAGATGGTTTTCTTGCCTAAATCTCTTTTGTAACATACTGAATAAATATTGAAATAAAATACCAAAACTGGCAAAATCCTCAATACATCTGGAACATCAAAGCCCCAGTATAGTTAGAGCAAATAGCTAGAGAAACACTGTACACCCTACTAAATAGAGCACTAGCAAACTACTAGCATATGTACACTGGTGGCTAGTGCCAAATGATCTCCAGTTTATGCCCTTTTAAATATTGGCCCCCCTTCTTTTACATTGAGTAGACATTGTAAATCCGACCCTGTTTTGATTTCAAACTTAATTTTACGCTTTATGGCGGCTACTAAGAGGGCCCTATTTCTGCTCTGGATTTCAAAGTCTACCCCTTCCCTAAAAGAAATCTTAGCATATCTAAACCAGTTATGCTGGCAAGAGGCCATAAAAATTAAATTTGAGGAACCACATATTAAAACTACATTTTCTGAAAATTGGTCACTTTACTTTGATCAAATAGACTCTAAACACAAAACTAAAATTCAGGAGCTGTTACAGATCTAACTATCCTAATGTCTGGGCAACAAAACTAACTCGGTATCTACATAATATTTAGTGTTATTATAACTCCACCATGCAAGGTTTAGATTTGTTTTAGTTGTATGTTGCTTTTGTTAGCCTATACAGTAGATCTAGTTACTAAACTTTATTGTATGGGTCAAGGGACTCATTACACTAATATAAGTCATTTATTATTTTTATGTTTTCAAATTTTTATTATGCCTTTGTGTTGTAAACAGCATGATGTATGCATGCAGTTAAATAGCTTAATCACACTCAATTTGCGCTGTGATAAGTAAATCTTGCTTGTTTTTGGAAAACTCAATATAAATGTTGAAAAGCTAGTGCCAAATGCGGAAACCCCAATATGCAACGTCAGGCATAATTTCCAGGCAGCTAGAAACCATGCAGAATGCTCCCTCTATATATGTATCTAGAGACTGATCAGTATTCACAACTATGGATCTCAGTAACTTTCAAATGTGGCTACTGGGGGAATTAAAAAAACTGACATGTTTTAATTGATGTTACCTTTGCATCTTATACAGTTAAATTGGTACCTTACAATTTGTGGTTGCATGCATACTTTTAATAAAAAGGAGGCCTTTACAGAGCAGTTCTGAATCCTCTCCCTAGTGTTTTACTGGCTCCTGGTAAAAGGCTTACGTGCTCCTTTTCACCGCATCTAATTTCATGGCGGGACACACTGGAAGATCAAGAAGAGGATCAATTGGAAGAAGCAATAGATAACCTATACCAATTCTTTAAGGGGACATACAGGGCTGAATAATAGAACAATTTTGCAAAAACCCACCCATCTGTTGCACTTCCTGCAGCCTCTATTCACAGGCTGTGAAGTGGTGCCTGTGGCACAAAGCACACGGTTCTGTAAAAAGGGAAACATTCATTAGCTAGGCAGACTTAAAAAGGAACTGTAGACTGTCTTTGCTTCTGTTAATGCAATGCTGTGATTGACTATTCTCCCCTCCTACTGTGCTTCTGACAGGGACCATTAGGACACACCCACCTTAAACAAGAACAGGGCCCCAACAGATCTATGGGGAGCTCCATTAAAGTGGGCATTTTTAAAGTTGATGACTATTTTAGCCCAGAGTGAAACTAGCAGTATTTAATATTGCCTACAAGATTGAGGAGACTTTTATTTATTCTATCTGTCCTGTCACAGACTGAAAAATTCCAGATTCTTGAATCAGTTCTATCTAACTCCAGTGATATTGAATGTAACTGCCACACAAGACAGGCTGCAGTGCCAGTCTTTCTTCATGGGACTTGGCATTGTCCACAAATTGAACACTTTTGCAGATTTATCACATCATACCACCTCCACACACCTGTTTTTCTCCCTGCTGCCTACGCTGTGTTTTTGAAAGAATAAGAGAAAATCACAGAGCCTTCTTGCCAGATCCTTTCTTTACTATGTAGAAAATGTATCATTTTGTGATGGATGGACACTACAATACCCACAAAGAGGATGTGGCTAAAACTGGTGAAGAGGATGTTTCCACTAATTAAACTCACCTATTTAATCGGGGCTGCCACAGAAAGTTAGACAAAATATGGCAACCTTGGATTGATATTCAAGAATTGATTTTTTCAGATGAATACAATTTTATGGCTATGTAAAATATTTACAATGCAATTTGATTGTTGCTTCATATAAACTGCAGACTTTGCCCCTCCAGATTTGTGTATTTATCAAAGGGTGAGCTCCTACTATTGAGGTGTGCCCTCACAAGTTCCACAGAAATGTATAGAGAACAGCAGAATTTAACTCTGGTGGACTGTAGTGATCTCTAGTTTCACTCTGTTAAATATGCCTCCATGTTGCCAGCTAATTGGATGAGGACTAATTGGCAAAGATTTGCACATTTGGCTACCTCACCAAGAAGAGTGGATCTATCAATTTATAGCCAGTTTATGTTGACAAATGGTATGGAAGGTCAAAAGAGGCACTTAAAGGGGACCTGTCACCCGGAAAAAAATTATTACAAATCCTATTTTATCACGTTAGCCAAGCAGAATAAACTTTAATTAAACTATATAAATTATTTGAATAGTGTTTCCTTCGATCTGGGAATTCATAATTCAAGCAGGCAGGCGAAATTTTGTGGACACTTATTAAGGCAAGCCTTGTATCATCTTGAAATCTTGTTTGTGCACCAGAATGGCGGCCCTGAAGTCCATCCTCATGCACTGGTTATACAATTATTCATATTCATATTCTCCTATTCATATTCCAGTCTCTTATTCAAATTAATGCATGGTTGCTAGGGTAATTTAGACCCTACCAGATTGCTTAAGATGGAAATTGAAGAGCTGCTGAATAAAAAGCTAAACTCAAAAACCTTCAGTAATAAAAAATTAAAACTTAAATTAAATTGCAAATTGTCTTAGAATATCACTCTCTACATCATACTAAGTTATCTCAAAGGTGAACAACCCCTTTAAGAAGAAAACTATGTACAGTATATGTATATATTTATATATTGCTCATTATGAAAATTTGAGAATAATGAAAGATCCAATCGTACAAATAGAGGATTCGTACGATTTTCGGATCGTGTGTGGAGAGTCCCGCCATTTTTCGTCCGCCATTTTTCGTCAGGTTTGAAAATTTCTATCGGCTGCCGATAACATCTCTGCGTGTATTGCCGATCGTACAATTTTCAGTGGGAGACTGTCGCTAGCTTTGTCGGAAATAACTATTGTACGATTGCTGTCAGGGGCAGAACATCGGCTGATCTGTTCTTTAACTACTTTATTTGATCTGAATGGTAAGACTTTGATCTTAATGGTTAGTGGTAGGTCGGGAGATGGGAAAGTCCGATCGTATGTTGATTCGTATGATCGGATCTTTGCATCTGTGGCCAGCTTTAAAGGGGATCTATCGCGAAATTAAAAATTGGTAAAAAGAATCATTGCATCAAGTTATCAAAATGTCAAAACATTATCAAAACATTTTTAGGAGATATTCTGAAATGTCTGAAAAACCCTCTACGTTTAGAAAAGCTTTGCAGTTTGGTAGTTTGGTGTAGAAAGACATCTTTGTCTTTGTTGGATTTGTGTACTTTCCAAAAATATGTGATTTGGGGGGGCTTTGTGCTGTTAGGAGGGTCTTGTGGCACTCAATGCATAGTCTCTGGTCTTTGTTCATAGAATGCGAATCGGCAGCGGAGAAAATTCATATGCACTATTTTTATTTGGGGTCCGTACATGCCAGCTGCTTTAGTATATATATGCATATTGGGCAACAAACTGTTCGGTAGACTCTTGTCGTTAATATTTATGGTGTTTTCCAGTGGTATGTAAGAAATTGGGTGAAATAAATGCAGCCAATTGCAATATGTTTAGGTGATTTTCAGAAATGTCTGTTGTTGATATACAATTTCAAGATATGCCCAGTAGTTGTAGTGCAATCCCAATTGAAAGGCTGCAGGTTACACACACCCATTACACACAAGGTAAGTCAGTGTTAAGTAGTGCTTACTAGAACTTCAGGTAACACATACTACTCCTAATTTTATTGCATAGACCTAGATGCACACCTGGGGTATGGGTCTTCAAAAGAGCAAGCAACACCATTAGTCAGAGTAAAGGTGGTCAGTGGCGTAACTATAGAGGAAGCAGACCCAGCGGGGGGGGGGAGAGAACAAGGGGGCACAGACTCAGTAGAATATTTACTAGTCACTCTGTCGGTACATGATAGGGAGAATGTGCAGACCTTGACAGGCTTTACTTTCCTCAAACGGAGCTTCCAGAGTAACAGTTGGTGTGAGGATGCTATTCAGCATGGAGGAGGGTGGGACTTTGCTAGTTGCTAAGTGACATCATAGCTAGTGAGAAGCCACTCCCATTCAGCAGTAGCTTGAACTGTCTCTCAGAGAAAGCATTGCTCATTGCAAGTAGTAAAATGTCATTTTACAAAAAAAGTAAGCATATCTGCTAAAGAAATATATTTGAAGATATTATTATTTTCACCCCAACTATCCATTAGGAGATTTTGATTTTCGCGATAGATCCCCTTTAAGCAGGTTTCTGTTGGACAGAAAGGTTGAATTTAACATATCTGATTCACAGCTTTGACGAATTGCCCACACACCACTATCATGTATTTTTTTCAACCTTACTATGTATATCAGCAGTGACGTAACTAGAGTGCGCCGGGCCCCTGCAAAAAAATCCAATCCCCATCCTCCCGCCCACTTCCCATCCCGCCTCCACCCTGCACCTGACTAGCATCCCAGGTAAAACAGCGGCTGGGAAGGGGTTTTATTAGCTATAGAGGAAGCAGACCCCACAGTCCAGGCCCCCCTTTTCCCCAGCCCCCCGCGACTGCGGGGTCTATTTACTCTATAGTTATGCCACTGTATATCAGATAAAAAAACAGCTCATTATACAAAGGGCTTCTCAGTGGACTTGATTTTAGTTTGATTTTGCTCTGAAGAATCAGAAGTAGAAATGTGACTTTACTTACTCAGTTTTGCCCAGTTCAGTGCAAGAAATAACAAAACCATATATGTATACTGTTTATCCTTTATTAAAACAGAATATATATCCTTTATTTCAATAGAACACATTGTTTGCCTTTGCCTTAATAAAATGCAGATTAATGCAGCAGGGTTGGTGGCCAAGCCCGGATTTTCCTCTTCGGCGCCCCTAGGCCACCTAAGATGACAACTTGGCACTCCTAAAGTAGTACCAAGAGTAGTTTTCTTAAAACTGGAGTCAATATTGAGTAAAGGGTTGCCACCTTTTGCAAATTTTTTTTCTGCCTGGTGTGGGGCGGGTACAAAAGGGGCGTGGTGTGACATCAAAGGGGGTGGGTTGTGACGCAAAGGGGCAGGGCCACGGCACGGCCAGGACAAAAACCGAAGGACAAGCTAAGTTTACAGGGGATGGGGGGTGGGCCGAGGGGTCTTTTTAAGGGTATTACAAATTTACCAGCAGCTACATTGCCGGTAAATTTGTAATACCGGCTGAGGCCTTGGCAGGTGTTTTACCGGCTAGGCCGGTAAAATACCGGCCGGGTGGCAACCCTAATTGAGTATAAAATATGTGCATGAGCTATATAAACACGACCTAAGATATATGGTACAAGCACATACATTAATTCCTTCACCAGAATCCAATAAAACTAAATGTTTCACATCTACAGAGCCCTTCCTTAGGGCCATACAGAGAACTGAGGTGAAGAAATTTGTGTTTACACTCTTTTCATCTATCTAGAGTTGTGTTTGTATAGGGAGTTTCCACATTTATTAGCATACCTTGCAGTAAGATGCAATGCTAGTCACCAAGCCCGGATTTGTGGAAAGGCCACAAAGGCCCAGGCCTAGGGCAGCATTTTAGGGGCAGCATGCCGCCTAGCCACACAGCATTGTTTCCAAAGCACCAAGGATACACAAGAAATTTGATAGTTTTTAACATTTCCCCAGTGCTCTGGATGCAACAAAAGAAATTTGCGCATGCATGCACGTAAAGGGGAGGGGGTGGGGATGACGAGCAGTGGTCGGCCTAGGGATGCCTGCTATGTAAATCCGGCCATGCTAGTCACATAAAATTCACTTACAACTGTAAGGCAAGATTACAGATTGGAGTCTAGTTGCTGGAGTTCAGAAAATTAAGGATTGCTTATCATGTTGGTTTTTTAATGTTATTTTCATGTATTTTCAGGTATAGGACCCCTTATCTGAAAACCCATTATCCAGAAGGCTCTGCATTACGAAAGACCATGTCCCATTTAGTCAATTTTAAACAAATCTAATAGTTAAAAACTATTTTTTTTCTCTGTAATAATAAAAAAGACCCTGTGTTTAAAGGATTTTTAGCAGATTTATTATGATCAAAACCACAGAAAGATCTCTTATCTAAACCCCAGGTCCCAAACATTCTGGATAATAGATTCTATACCTGTATTAATAAAAAAAATACTAATTAAAAAATTAGGATGCCCAGTCTGTTGCCTTCCAGCTGCTGATGAAATACAGATCCAAACTTCCATCATCAAACTCCAGTAACACAGTTTGCTCACCCATGCTGGTATTTTGTTATGTTTCTTCTATCAATAATGGACAACTGGCAGCCCTCCATATAGTAAAAATCAGTTCATGACAGCTTTCCGATAGATGTAAGTTGTTAGAGTTGTAGTTTAATGACATGGCTCAAGGCAGCCTAATAAAGAAAAGAAGTGATTACTTACCCCTTTAAAGCTTACAATTACAAAAGGGTATGTACTCCCTATATATATAAAACAATGTCAAATAGCTTTTCAGAGAACTTTTGCAATTTACATTATAATATAATTAGCAGTTTTTACACTGTTAATTTAATGAATGTGTAACCAGATTCTATTCTATTAATGCCTTTAAGAAGCACTTTACACAAATCATGGCAAAGTGCAAATAGAATAAATAATAAATCTGCCTCTAAATGTGCATTTTCATGTTAAAATCTGCTTGTACCATCGATGTGTCAGGCAGATTTTGTTTATTGACAATGACCGCAGAAACCATAACCACTGAGGAGTGTCAATCTATAGCCGGGCAGGTGCCGTTTTCAGGAAATAGAAGCATTGCCTGTAGGAATGCCATGTTGCCATCTTCTTCTATGTCCTAGAGAACCCTTGTGGCAGATAAGCACTGTAGACATACATAGTACAGTAAAAAGCAAAACTTAGCTGCAAAAAGCCTTTGCTTTAACTGCACTTGAGCACCAGGCCTAAAGACCCATACAGAGAAAGTAGATGGCAACTTGGCACTCCTACAGTAGTATGCGGCGTAGTTTTCTTCGAACTGGCATTAATATCGAGTGCAAACTGTGTGCATGGGCTGTGTAAATGCTTTGCTGATACAGAGTGTCTGCCATGTATTGAAAATTGGTACATTTTCTTCACTTGGTACTCCATTGGCAACATTAGGTCACAAAGCCAAGAAAAATCACAGGTTTTTTTAAAAAAAAAAAACTCCTGGAAAGCTATCCCCAAAAAGGCCTTAATGTAGAGTTACTGGGATAAATGGTAAGCCCCACATCGCCTTATCCACAATTACAAATCACTGTTCCTTGAGCAGTTCCTTCTAAATAATTAAGTTGCAATAATCCTTCTCCTTGCTAGTCAACTGGGTGGCGGAAAACCTAGTAAAAGCTAAACCTGAAAACATATAACAGTGTTAATGGGTGTGCCCTGTATTGTATGCAGAACAACCCAACGGAATGTGCCCGGCAGGGAAGAGGTTAAGCGAGAGTCTCCCTCCTCTCTCGATGACATAGTTAGCACTGCTGAGAGTCGCACCAGGAAATGCAGCGGCACAGGAAACACCTGTAGAGAGCACACCTTAGAGAGAGAAAGGTAGGCGAGACCCTCAGCAGGTAAGAAACGCTTGGGGGAAGGGGCAGATTCGTTGTTCCCATATTTGTATAAAAAGCCATAATTTTTCTCTGATCGCTCCTCGTACAGTACTCAGTCTCGTTCTTCCTCTTCAACTTTTCCAAGTCTTTCTTTCAAGTACGCGTGTTTGGTCAGATACAGGGTTCCTTTACTACTAGTTCCACATTCCCCGTTGTTAAAGTCCTTATTTAATCCTCGCTTCTGCACAACCCTTGCTTGACCTGCTTTCACCTTTCCCCGCACTTGTAATGCACTTTCCCCTGCCCCTAACGCCCCTCCTCCCTCCACTTACATAGTCGCCGGATTGATATTGCTAGCTGTCATTCCAGGCTGTGTGCTTTTATTTCTTGTGGTTTTTAAATCAATTCCGTTTTCATAGATCCGTCCCACCTGGAGCTGTTGTGTAATTGAGGCGCTTGTTTTAAACATCACAAACATTAAGTTATGATATTCGAGGTATTTTCTAACAGAGACTAAAGCAGGTGCAAAATGCAACAAGGATGCAGTTTAGCTAACAGATTTCTGTGTAAATTCACTGATATAATTCACTGCTTCTTTTGCATAACTAGCTGTAATTCCATTTAACAGTCATATTGTAGAAAATGTAAAGTTTGGTCATAACAAAGGGCTAGTTCAATTCAAAGTTAACTTTTAGAGGCAGATTTATCAAGGGTCGAAGTGAATAAGAGGGAATTTTCAAAGTAAAAAAATTAAGAAATTCAAAGTAATTTTTTGAATACTTCGACCATCGAATAAGATACTACGACTACGAATTTGATTCAAAGTAAAATAGTTAGAATATTCGATAATCGAAGTACTGTCTCTTTAAAAAAAACTTCGACTTCAATACTTCGCCAAGTTAAACCTGTCGAAGTGCTAAGTTAGCCTATGGGGACCTTCTAGAGCAGTTTTCTACGTTTTTTGAAGTAGAAGAAAAATCGTTCGATCGATCGCTGAAACCCTTCGAATTGTTCGATTCGAAGGATTTAATTATTAGATCGAACAATTTTACTTTGACCGCAAATGGCCAAATTCGATGAAAAAAAACTTCGACTTCGATAGTCGAAGTAATTCAATTCGATGGTCGAAATTAGAAGTATTTGAAAGTAATAAATAGCAAATTGAGAAAAAAAACTAGGAATCCTGACATTTTTCCATAGGTGGCAACCATAGTCACAAAACTGAGAATGCAAAAAAATTAACTGAAAATCTTATCTCACAAAATTAGTGCTGGAAAAGGGCAATGGCACTTGGGGCCCTTTGTTGGCTGTGGGAAAAAAAAAAAAACATTGCTTTGCAGGAATCAGGAATGATGTAGGGTTGCCACCTGTTTGTTTTTTCTTTAAGCTGTTCGGGTCACAACTGCCTGTTCAGGTTTCAGCCTTGTGAAACTAGAACAATAATCTGGCTAATAACCACCTCTGATCTCACAACCCAGCACACGCAAGGCACAAACAGCCCCCCCAAATGTCATAACCACACATCCTTATGCTATTGCTCTGCCCCTGGTGCTATCATCCTGCCCCCTAGTTTTTTTTGCAGAGGTCAAAGGTGGCAACCCTAGAACCACATGGTGCTGTGGTTGCTTTGCAGTGCTTTCCAGTGTGTTCTACTGAATGGCAAGTAATCATTCTAACTCATCATGACGTTCTGTACTCATTGAGATGGAGACCAAAATTAAACACACATTAGAAAATAGGCATATGAATGACTTAGACCATTTCATTCATTTGCATGCAGCATATGGCATTCCTACCACAGAGTGCCCTTGACGTTACAACAACACAGACAAAGTTGGTTGAAGGTAGCCAAGGAATGCAAACTGATGTTCATTCTGCTGTAGTAAAATGTTTATTTAAGACACACAATTGCCTACCAATAAATTCACCAACATGCTAAAACGTGAGTTTTTATTTAAATATAAAATTGGCATATTTTATGTAGAGAAAAAAATAAACGGATTTATTCAAGCAAAACACAGCTCTATAGTATGTACACTGTAGCAACAAATCATTCTAAGCATAATCAACGATGAGGCTGCTCCATGGTTTGTTTTTTTTTAACAGGAAATGTTTAAATAAAAGCCAGGTATAAAATATAGTAGGACAGGAGAAGCCTCCCACCATCCTGAACTGCACCAGTGTGCCCACACCTAGTACAGCACCCGTTTCCCTACCTGTTGCCAAAATGCAAAGTACCTCAGCAGGGTTAATGCATACCTCCCAAAGTTTGAAAAACGAAACAAGGGACAAAAACGTGTGCCGTACACAGTGCAGCAATTTTTTTTGGCTATGGCCATACCCCATAATTAATCATTATTTTACAAAATTTGGCAGGTTATGAAAGTTTGAACACATTTCTGGGAGTTTTAGTGCAATGTTTTATGTGTTTAACAGTTTTGCATTGTCCTTTAAGCTGCTAGTCTTACATGGAACATAAATATGTATGAATCATGTCACTTCTTGTACTGAGTAGCCATAGTCTATCCATTTTAAATTCTTTTATATTCACACCTTGTTTAAGCAAACACTAAAGTTAGCAAATACATTTACATATCACCAATCCCTCTATTTATACAAATACAGTTATGGCACACTGAACAGTTCTTTCACTTTACCAAAACAAGGGGGGGGGGTTAAAGTGCAAGTGTGTGCAACTGTATCTGTCCCCCAAGCTTTTATATATAAGTATATGTATTTATGTCTAATGCTAGTGAGGTGTCCATTCTTACACCCAAAAGATATAAAAATTACTGAGGTATCACATACAGATAACACCTATTTTATATGCTCATATATGCCATATACAGTATATCCTGCTGATATGGCATGCGCTGCATCAATGGTAAATATCCTTCCACATGTTTCATGCAGTTCTATCTTTACTGCAGGAATTTGGAAAGCTATTTCCCTTTTATGCCTGCAGGGTGAGTTTCGGTATTGACAGAATTTATCATAACCTGTCAAACCAGCCAGGGAGAGGGAGGGTGAGTTTGTGCAGTTTCTAATATCTTCGTACATTAAACCTTAAAGAAACAATCAAAGTAATTTGTTCATGGCTGTGCTATATAAAAGTTTACATACAAAATGCAAAAAAAGATGTGTAGGGAAAGAACCATCTTTACTAACATAAATACTTGCAGAAATCACAGGAACATAATTAAAAAAAATAATAATTAAATCCCCTTTTAAATGTTGGGGTTGATTAAAACAAGTGTAGGCAGCATTTTCTGATTGCATATGCAGAGAACGGGAAGTCCAGACACAGTGAGTGAGCTTCAACCTAAATGGCAATTCATGAAAATGGAAATTTTAAGAATGAAAGTGGTTTTATTCACATAATTCCCACTGTTTTGCATACGAATGAGGAGAGTAGGGATGCATTGAATCCACTATTTTGGTATTTGGGCAAATTCTGGATCTTTCATGAAGGAGTCGGGCAAATCTCAAACCAAATCCGAACGAAGGGTTAAAAAGAACCCTGAATCCCTAAGGAAAGAGTGTTTCCTTTCTTGAATGTTTATCTTTATCAAGTTATGTTGAAAAAAGAGAAACAAATACCAGGCATCACTGTGTAAAATCTTATTATTTTACATCATCTCAGGCATACCCTCCTATGGATGATTGGATGATTGCAGGGACAATGATATAATACCTCTAGCTAGAGTGATTTTTGCGTTGTGATTTATTGCCAGTATAATGGACCTCAATCATGGTATATAGCAGCCTGTTCTATAAAGAAAGTATAGGTTTATCGTTTTATACATTGTTAGTGCAATTTGTGTATATATATATATCACATTTTTACTATACTGGATGTTAAACAGTAAGATGTTTGGATTGATAATTATTACTTTACTGCAGTTTGTACATTCATACATTTATGACTGTTTCTAAAAACAGATTTTTTGCCATTATTTTGCCGTTTTATTTAACATCTACTAAGTCCTCTTCTGATAAGTGCAGGTCATTTCATTAAAGGAAGTATCGTTCTTAGAGAACCTTGTTTAAACATGTGCAATGTGAAATACTAAACCATTTAAATACTGTAACTTGCTGTGTCCTTCTCTAGTCCTACTCTATCCCTCCTCCTTTCTCTCTCTCCCCTCTATTCCTGTCTCTGCCGTGTACCTTCCTGTTTGATTGAGGGTGGAGTTACAACAGGAAGGCACAGGTGAATCCGTATTCAGGCCACCCCTACCTTATAGCCATTTCAATTTCCACTAGCCATTTCCTAGTGATTTCCCTCTGACCCAGGTCACTTTATCCTTTTCCTTATTCTCCCTGCTTGTCTTGAAATCAGGTATGGCTGTGCGGTTCCAGGTAAGATGACTGTAATTTTACACCTGCCAGGTAGACAAGGTGAACAATGCCTGGGGTTGTTAAACAAACCCCTCCTAAATCCAGAAATAACCCTGTTGCAATTATGATGAAATTCAAAAGCATTATTTTGAAGATCATTTACTGCTGGCAAAAGCATGCAGTTGGAAAAAGTAGAAATGTAAGCTGGCTATTGCACATTTCTGTAATTACTGATGAATTCTTACTATTGCTAGCTCTGACAAATCCGTGAGATACAAATGGGAATAAAAAAACACCTTAAGGTTGAAACCTTGTCTGTAAATGTGTATATATACAATGTGGGTGTGTGTATTTGTTCAGAAAATGTAAAGTACATTTTATAATGCACCAGCAATTGTAAATTACATGCTGAAGTTTAATATTCGTTGAAGCAGGTTTTCAGCGAGTTCTAAGAAGTGGATTAATCTGTAACGTATCTTGTTTTGTTACAGTTACTTCAAAATACATACACACTATTTTGAGATATTGGGAATTTAATTAATTAAGGTTTATAGGCAATATGTCTTGGAGGATTCCAAATACATTTTATGTAATGTACACGAAAAAATGTAATCCCTAAAATTATTAATTATTTTGCACCCTAAAGTTCATTGACTAATGAATTATTTGCTGAATTTAAATTTTCTTTTAATTTACAGTAGGGTACTTAAACATCTGTACAAATCTTTTTACAGGAAACTAGCTGCTTTTAATATATGGACATTGATAGCTTTGGCCTTAACAGCTTTTTTTTAGTAAGTCCTCCTACCTCCTCGCAAACCTTAAAGTGTAATCTTAAATTTAGCATTTAAGTGGAACATGCAGGAGGGTTGACAGAGGATGGAGCATAGGGGATGACTGACCAAAGATGGAGCATAGAGGATGACTGACAGCATGTTGAGGAGGTATGCCCACAAGGGGCTCTGATAATTTATGTTGATTAGTGCAAAAGATCTTTTCAGTGAAGCATCTTCCAGCAGTTGCAGATCCCTCATATTGTTCAGTTGTATACAACAAATCCTGTATCATTGCTAGAGGTGTTTATAAAACTTTACCCAGTGTAAACCACAGCACCCATTCAGAAATTTGGTTTCATTATGCTTATACCACATAGTAATGTATTCTTTGCTGAAGTTTTTTTTTAACTGGCAGAGAATCACCAAACCTTATTGAGCAGCCTGTCATTTTCATCAATACAATCTGTCTGCCTGCCAGTGGCAGGCGTTTAGTACAAAGCTGACTCTTCACCTTGCACTGGATTTTTCTCTGACGCAAGATGCAAAAGTGCAGCAATACCATGGAGGCAATCGCTGTGTAATTGAGCATTAAGGCTAGGGGGTTTTCCTTGAAATTATTAGCTGGCTTGGAGGAAAAAATATATGTATCATGTAATCATGAAAAATCATCTCTTCCTGAAGCAGCTGGTGCCTTCCATGGGGTGAAACAAACAGAGTTTTGAGATGGAGTTGAAAACCTCTGCAACCACTTGTGTAGGCATGTGACACAGCAGAGAGAAGGAAGCAGAGCTAGGTGACTACAAAAAAGTACCGGGTTCTTATCACACATGGATTTGCTGAAATATATACAGCAGTCACCAACATTATCATTAGGTTATGTAGTCAGCTGACAGAGAGTGACAGGAGGACCATGAATAGGATCTTTGCAAATCAATATACTTGCTTACAGAGCTTACTAGTCCCATTACGGATGGTAAAAAGTTATACTGCTGGCTGTGTATGATTTTCCTTGCTGTGACAAAAAACATGGGGAGTCACCTGCATTGCTGTATATTACAAGCTAAGGGGGAATCTTGAATTGAAAATCTCCAAAAGGTCACTGCCTAGGAGTCCAAAGTTTGTCATTGGCTGTGCTGTAAAAATAATTCTTACTCCATGCATAGAGTAGTGGCACACATTTTGCTGATTGTTTATCTTTAAAATATATGGTGATAGAAATTGTCCTAAATGACATTCCTTTACAGATGTAACCTCCTGCTTTTAGCATCTAAATTATCTGTAATCGCAAGGTGAAGTTACTAGTGAATTGTAAGCACAAAATACAATATGTATAATTGGCCTGAAGTTGCAGTGCTATTCCATTCATTGCTTGCTTAAATCTCTTTTGTGATGTGCATGTTACACTTATATCAGTTCTTTACAATAATCTTCTGTTTTCAGGTGTCAGATATGGAGGAAATGACAATATGGGAACAGTATACTGTGACACTAATCCGGGTAAGCCAGGCAGCGTTAGATTAAATCTTGGTACTTTTTTTATTTATTTGACTAGCACAATATTTATTTGTATTTGCATCATCACAAGGGTAGGCTGAGGAGATGTAATCTACAGTTAAATACTGGCCTAGTGTGGTATAATAATTAACCCAGACACAATTTAATCAGGAAAAACTCATTCTTTATCACAACTTAATAGATGCTGATGTTTTTCTCTTAAATTTAATCTGGCCAATAATTTGAAACATCTGTCATCACTATCAGAGAAGTACCAGCAATAATGCAGCTAGATTATCCCAGATGTGACTTTCACCATGTAAGATCTCGGTTATTAGAACAATAGCACCTTGGACCGTCTCTATCTATATGCTGTCAGCCCTCCTGCATCTGTTATCAGTCCTCCTACCTCTTCACAAACCTTAAAGGAATTGTGAGAGGTTCAGTGTTGTGGGAGGAGGCTGTAGTGGTCCCGGCACATGCAGTTTTACATTTGAAGATGTTTAGTGTCAGTTTGTGTTACTTAGGCTGTGCTTACTTGTTGTTTGGGAGGTTATAATTTATAGGCTTTGGAATAATATTGAATAGATTCTAATGTTGCTCACAAGTTGCTTGAAATTCTTGGATGCAATAGTATGCCAGTGCTTTGGTTCAGTTCCACATGTTAGGTTTTGGCGATCCTGAATACCATACTATCTGTTTATTTTAAGGACCCTCGCAAAGGATTTGGTATTGCAATCTCTGGAGGAAGAGACCGTCCTTTAGGAACAGATGGAGACAATTCTGTCATTGTTTCAGATGTTATCCGAGGTGGACCAGCTGACGGTAGACTGCAGTAAGTTATTGTAACTCAAAATGGTGTTTTCATTTCTTTCTATACTGCTATGCAAGAGTTTTACCTGTGCATAATAATTTTTATACATATTACTTTTATGTTGGTTGCAGGACACGAGATCGCATTGTCATGGTTAATGGCGTTTCAATGGAAAATATGTCATCCTCCTTTGCCATCCAAACACTGAAATCATGCACTAAGACTGCAAATGTGGTAAGCCATAATTTTAAAATGCTATGAAATGCTACTAATATTAATAAAAATGTGTACAGTACCAAGGTTTTTTTCAGCATTGCACTGAAGCAATATCAGCACTCATCGGGTTAGCCCCTCCCTTACCTCATTGAAGAACCACTCCCACAAGTAATTAAATATCCAGCCAAGGTACCTACCCCCGTCTTTATTTGGTTCTTTTCTTCACCTCACTCCTTTTTAAAGGAGACTTCTTATTTTTTGCCTGAGGGTAGCATAGACCTGCGGAAACTTGTCTGATTGTCTCAGGTTCCCCCGTCCGGCGGTCTTCCCAGTGAGCGGTAATGCTACTGGCAGCTGAGTGCGAAGGGCTGTCACTTCCTGCCCGCGCCATGTCTAGCGTATTCCATTTTTGCTGGACAGGGAGGGTGGCAGAAGGGGATTGGTAGAGCTGCACTCCAGGAACTAACGCGCTACCAGGAAGTATTCATATTTCAGGCGCGCTTAGCATCTTCTGTATTGACTGCCCAGCCACTACTCTGCTGTTCCTGCGGTCTCACTTGTGAGTAGATGACCTAAACTCTTAAGACTTTGTTCTTTTTCAGTGATGAAGTCTTCCAAACCCAATTCGAAGGACAAGGACTCATCGGCAAGACACACTACAACTACTGAAGTGTGATGGGGATATTCCTTCCTTTGACTTCTCCATGGTCCAACCCTTAATTAAAGCCGTAAAAAGGTCTCTGGGTTTGGTTGAAGATGACCAGGCACCTTCTACTTCGTTTCTTCCTGGAATAAAGAAGAAAAGCCAAACTTTTCCCTTACATCAGGACGTTTGTGAGCTCATCAGAAGTGAATGGGAAGTAATCTCAAGGAAACTTAAAGCTCAAACAAAATTTGAATACCCTGACAGGGGTGGTGAAACTATCAACTCAGACACAGCAGGATCTTCAATTACTGGGGTCATGGATCCTTTCGGCAGCTCGGGCTCCATCGGCACTAT
The DNA here is from genome assembly GCF_017654675.1 of Xenopus laevis. NCBI lineage: Eukaryota > Metazoa > Chordata > Amphibia > Anura > Pipidae > Xenopus > Xenopus laevis. The sequence continues at coordinate 100,866,805 of NC_054371.1, read as the reverse complement.
TCTCACAACTACTGGGGATTATGACATCTTCAATCCGGTTAGTGGCCTGGGCACATTGGCACATGAGGTTTCTTCGGTACCAATTGATCAAAATGGGGGATTGTCGACCCAGAAATCCTAATTCAAATCGATCAACCCTTGAGAGAAACCATGCAATGGTGTTTCCAGACACACAGTCTACAGGTGTTCCTTTATTTCCAAAAAGATGGGTCACCCTAACACACGATGGATCAGGTAGGGGCGCGGTCCTAGAAGGGAAAGCAGCACAAGGCTGGTGGCAACAGCCCTTATCAGACATGCCCTCGAATGTACTAGAGGTATTTTAGAGGCTCTCACCTTTTTCCAGGAAGAATTATTGGGAAACAGGGTCAAAATCAGAAGCGACAACACTACAGCAGTCGCATACATCAAAAAGCAAGGGGGAACCAGAAGTCTATCAATGCTGTCAGAGATAGAACCAGTGTTTGTTTGGGCGGAAAAACATGTCTCCGAACTAACAGCAGTCCACATTCCAGGAAATCTCAACAGGGAAGCCGACTTCTTATGTCGGAATTCCCTGGATCCCCTCGAACGGCAACTGCACCAGAGGATCTTCAATCAACTGGTAAAGGAATGGGGACATCCTTGCATGGACTTGATAGCCTCAGCGAACAATGCCAAATGCAGGACTTATATTTCCAGAAATCAGGAACCGCAAGCCTCAGCAGTGGATGCCCTAGTACAGCAGTGGCCAGAGAATTTGTTACATCTTTCCTCCTCTTCTTCTGATCCCAAGGATTGTGAAGAAGGTGACGGAGTGCAGAGCAAAAGTCATCAGCATTGCCCCAGCCTGGCCGAGGAGACCATGGTTTCCAACATTCCTGATGTTATCAGTGCGATCTCCATGGAAGTTGCCATTATCAAGGGATCTTCTGTTTCAGGGACCATTTGTTCACCCGGACCCAGGTCGCCTAGCCCTGACGGCTTGGAGATTGATGAAAAGGTCTAGAGGCTCAAGGGCTTTCCAAGGTAGTTGAGGTTCTCATGAACTCAAGAAAGCCAACTATCAAATCAAGATATTGCAGCATTTGGAAAGCTTTTAAAAAGAAGAGGAAGGGCAATGATCCATCTTCATCCTCAGTCTCGGTGACGGAACTCCTTGAATTCCTTCAACAAGGCCTAGACAGTGGGCTAAAGACCAACACCCTCAAAACGCATATTTCAGCTATCTCAGCTTTTTTGGGAATTCGGTGGGCTCTTCATCTACTGGTGGTCAGATTCTTTAAAGCGGCAATCAGATCAAATTCTGTTAGTTCTTCAATTTTTATCAGAACATATTTTTGAGCCAATTCAGGAAGTTCCTATTGGACTGCTGACTTTGAAGACAGTTTTCCTCATAGCAATTTAATCAGCTAAGAGAGTGGGGGAACTACAGGCCTTGAAGTTTGGGGAAGACAGTCCAGTGTTCCTTCAAGAAATGGTCATTCTGAAGTTTGTTTCATCTTTCAAACCAAAGGTGGTCACCAACTTCCATATTAGGGACGAGTTGTCTCTTCCTTCTTTCCAGGTCCATAATCCAGAGGAGGGAGAACATCCTCTACATTCTCTGGATATCGGAAGAGCGGTGAATACATATTGCACAGCGACTCAAGCTTTCAGGAAAACCGACAGATTGTTTCTCCTTCCTGGAGGTAATAGGAAAGGGGAAGCTGCTTCCAAATTAACTATCTCCAAATGGATCAAGTCGGTCATCTCGAAGGCTTATTCTTCCAGAGGATTGCAAGTTCCTACAACCTCAGCTCACTCAACCAGAGGTCAAGCAGCTTCATGGGCAGCAGAAGTTGGTACTCCATTGGAAGTTATTTGCAGAGCGGCTTCCTGGGCATCTCCTAATACTTGTGTCTCGCACTATTGTCTAGACGTGGCTTCAGCAAACTGTGCTCATTTTGGCTGTGAAGTTCTTTCCACTGTCTACTTTGCACATTAATTGCATATTAAACGAATCAAGATAATTTATTCTGGCACATGTTGTGTTGCCCACCGTTTTGTCGAGAAGGTTGCTATATCCCGATCAGTGCTGATATGGAGAGGGCCAGGGAAAAGGGAAAATTGCTACATACATACCGTGATTTTCCTTTCCTGGTACCTCTCCATCTCCATCAGCAGGTTCCCTCCCTAAGTACTATCCGGTTAAAGCTTTTCACAAGACGCGGGTAGGTACCTTGGCTGGATATTTAATTACTTGTGAGAGTGGTTCTTCAATGAGGTGACGGACAGGCTAACCCGATAAGTGCTGATATGGAGAGATACCAGGAAAGGAAAATTACGGTAAGTATGTCGCAATTTTCCCTTATTCCATCCTACTCCAGAAGTTTAAGTGTTGTCCACATTTCGTCTGTAAGGGCAATGACGTATATGGCAGCTTGTATTCCAAGTTTGTCGCAGTGACAAAATTTCAGAAATTCTGTGCCATAGTGGGGGCTGAAAGTTACACATAAACACATAACAATGGCAAGGGATTTCTTTTCATTTTGTTGCTACAACAAAATGCAGGAGCTAAACACTACATGTCATTACCATTAAGGAAAAGGTTTGGCCACAAAACATGAAGAATAAGTGTGGATCAGTCTTAATTATCTGTTGTAATTAATGGGTATTAACTCAGTTTATAGCAGCTGCAGTGCAGTATCCCCTTCCTTTGTACTGCTTACAAAGTAGTACTTGTGCAAAGTAAATTTGCACATAGCAATTTCATTTCTGGCTATATTAACTTGAGATTGACATTTTATTGATTTATTATCAACAAATGTTTTCATTCCATTATTACACAAAATTAAATAAACATTGCCTGGCTACTATAAAACCCCTGATAAATCTAAACTCTGTAAAGAAATTTAAATCTCACATACAGGCAAAAATACCACATATCTCTAGGGTTTGTGTAATAAAATGACATAGGTATCATTTACTTTACCCTAGGGCTCAAGTGCAAAATGGCACAAGAGTGCACTCCTTAGTACTCAGTAAGCATTTCCACCTCGGGTAAGCTGCATTGTACTCCTGGTTGTGCCTGATTAAAAATCTGATATGAATAGCAGAGCACAGCATCCGGTGGCATAGCAGAGCCAGGTCCTTACAGGGGCCTGTTGCAAACTGCTCCTCTGGTAACTAGGTAACTATTCATTCAAGGGTACTTAGCGAGCTTAGCTCTGCTAACTATAGGCCAGTTAGTCTGATGTCAATGGTAGGAAAGCTTTTAGAAGGGTTAATAAAGGATAAGATACTGGACTTTATAGCAAATCATAATACTATGTGTGTGTGCCAGCATGGTTTTATGCGCAATAGATCTTGCCAGATTAACTTAATTTCTTTTTATGAGAAGGTAAGCAGGGACCTTGAATCTGGGATGGCAGTGGATGTGATTTACTTAGACTTTGCTAAAGCATTTGATACAGTGCCATACAAAAGGTTACTGGTTAAATTAAGGAATGTTGGCCTGGAACATAGTATTTGTACCTGGATAGATAACTGGCTAAAAGATAGACTATAAAGAGTGGTGGTAAATGGAACATTTTCTAATTGGACCAGTGTTGTAAGTGGACTACCACAGGGCTCTGTTCTAGGTCCCTTACTTTTCAACTTGTTTATTAATGACCTGGAGGTGGGCATTAACGTACTGTTTCTATTTTTGCAGATTATACCAAATTGTGCAGAACTATAGGTTCCATGTAGGATGCTGCCACTTTGCAGAGTGATTTGTCTAAGTTGGGAAACTGGGCATCAAACTGGAAAATGAGGTTCAATGTTGACAAATGCAATGTTATGCACTTTGGCAAAAATAATATAAAAGCAAGTTATACACTAAATGGCAGTGTGTTGGGAGTTTCCTTAAATGAGAAGGAGCTAGGGTTTTTTGTAGATAACAAGTTGTCTAATTCTGGGCAGTGTCATTCTGTGGCTACTAAAGCAAATAAAGTTCTGTCTTGCATAAAAAAGGGAATTGACTCAAGGGATGAAAACATAATTATGCCTCTTTATAGGTCCCTGGTGAGGCCTTATCTGGAATATGCAGTGCAGTTTTGGACTCCAGTCTTTAAGAAATGAGCTGGAGAGATTGCAGAGACAAGGAACTAAACTGGTTAGAGGGATGGAAGACTTAAATTATGAGGGGAGACTTTCAAGGTTGGGGTTGTTTTCTCTGGAATAAAGGCACTTTTAGACTAGAAGAAAAGAAATTTAATTTGAAGCAACGTAGGGGGTTCTTCACAGTCAGGACAGTGAGGTTGTGGAATGCACTGCCGGGTGATGTTGTGATGGCTCATTCAGTTAATGCCTTTAAGAATGGTTTGGATGATTTTTTGGACAGACATAATATCAAATGCTATTGTGATACTAAACTCTAGTTAGTATAAATATGGGTATAAATAATGTATGTGAAAGTATGGAGGGGTGTGTGTATGGATTTCATTTGGAGGGTTGGACTTGATGGACTTTGTCTTTTTTCAACCCGATTTAACTATGTTACTAGAAGTACTGCCTTCAAAGGGTTTTTTCATAGCAGTACTACCAGAAACTGGCTAGTGGCTTATTGTTAACTGCATTCAGTAGACCTACAAGGTACATAAAAAAACTGCCAAAAAATTTAGCAAATTGTAAATTCAATTTAAATCATAAGCATTTGTAAATACACATCTATCTATCTATTATATAATCTATACAACAACAACAAAAAATCTCCATGCTGCTCTTTTAGCTGCTTTGCCTGCAAGTCCTACCAACTTGTATCCTTTTGTCAATGTCAGCAGCATCTTACAATTATTTAAAAAGTTGTTCATTTACTTGAGAGACTTTTCTTTTGCAGTGGTTTAGGAAATACAAATTGCTAGATGAGATTACAGAGAAGGGGGCCCTTTAAGTTTTTAGGAAGCTTTTAGCACAATGCTTAAACAGTCAGCACATCACTTTCTTTCATTACAGACTGTGAAACGGCCGCGAAAAATTCAGGTTCCTGCTAGCAATTCTATGCATCCAGCTTCTACTTATTCCTCCAATACGCAAAAATTCTCAGAGCCTGTCTTCTCAGATTCCTCAAGAAGAGACAAGGATGATGGGTCAGACTCCCCTTTACCATGGAGAGGGAGATATGAAAGCACAAATCAGGAACCTCCTGAGGACACAGCGAGAGGATATGAAGGGGATTCATCTAGTGGCCGCAGCTCGCAGGGATCTTTCACTCACTCATCTCGTCAAGCCAGACATCGAAGGGGAAGAACCGTTGGTAGTGATGGGGTAGATTATGCAAGGAGGAAGGTAGGAAGGGAAGCAGCTGGTTCAAGCAGCGATACAGGAAGGTGGTCCAGGAGAAGAGAGAGTGGCAGTGATGTGATGGACTCTGGCAGTGAGGCACGTGGATATTACAATAAAAGGAAAGAGTCTGGCAGTGAAGTGGGGGTTTCTGGCAGTGAGATTTACCAAAATGGCCTAGAGCTGATGTCTGGATTCAAGAGACTACCTGTCCAGGATGTGCCGGCCAAACCTATAAAAGCTGTTCTGGTGAAACGTGCAGAAAACCAAGGTAAAGTCTTCCGCAATATGACTCCTTATTCATATAATTTTACCTGTCAAAGAAAAATTGTAGCGAAACTGTAACTTTCCTGTATTCAGACAGCTTGGCACGTTTGCTGTTTTTTAGTAGTTTAAGAATGCCTTTTTTGTTAATTGTCAATCTTGCTTAAACCACCTACTCGCTTTATCCACAATATATGTAAAGTGTTTACTTTTCATTTTTAATCTTCACCTCTTTAAGTTTTCAAAAAATAAGTAACATAGTAGATGAGGTTCAGAGCCGGGCAACTCGGCCAGGCACCCCAGGCAAACTGGCCAGCCACGTCGTCGGCTGAGTGTATGCTCTAGCGCGCATGCGTGAGACTGTGCTTGAGCACGCATGCACGAACCGGCATGCGCACATGCACAGAAGTGCATTTACGCAAAAAAAAGCGCCAGTCGGGGAGAGAGTGGACCGGACATGGGGTAGGCGACAAAGCAGGTACGTGCCTGGCGCCCCCCAGCTTTGTCCCCTAGGCACGTGCCTACTCTGCCTACCCCTAATTCCAGCCCTGATGAGGTTAAAAAAGACACACCAACCAAGTTCAACCTTTTTGTCTTATTAAACCTGCCTAACTACTAAATGATTCAGAGGAAGTAGTTTGTTATGTACTGGGTTTTCATTTTGGTTAGTCATTAAAACAATCTGTCAGTTTCATCTAGATGATTCTACATGGAAAAACATTAGAAAAGTTCCTTTAACTATTTCAGAATTTTTCTCGTTTTAGTTTATAGTATATGTCATATATATACTATATGTCAACTAATCAAGAATTGGTTGCTATTGGTTACAGCAAAGGTCTAACTTTGCACGGTATCAACAAATAAGCCTAACTGTGGGTTGTCAAATTTCGACACTTGTTATTATGGTCAGTGAGTAGTGTTATTTCCAAAACATAGAAGTTGCTGCCAATAGTAAATGCTTTATGATTACTGAAGGTTTCCCTGGGATGCATGTGTTGATAAAAGTCTTTGAATACCTTCTGTTTTAACATGATATGGAGAGTTATATTCTGAAACAATTTGCAATTGGTGTTAATTTTTTATAATTTGTAGTTTTTGATATAGTTTTTATTCAGCAGCTCACCAGTTTTATGCTTTGAATAAAAGACTGGAATATGAATAGGAGAGTCCTGACTAAAAAGATGAGTAACAAAAAGTAGCAATATGTATGCCATTTCACGGGTGTCTGGGCACAACATATAGATGACCACTGGGTCGTTCAAACCATCTCATCAGGTTATAGCCTAGAATTTCACCGCCTACCCCAGAGAGGTTTCTTCATTTCCAGAGTTCCTTCATCATGACAAAAGCAGGAAGCCTTTTTGGCCATAATTCGGTCCTTGCAAGAGTCAGGGGTCATTGTGCCCTTTCCTTCACAGCAGAAGTTTCAAGGCTACTATTCAAACCTTTTCATAGTGCCAAAGAAGGATGGATCATTTCGCCCACCTGAACAAGTGAATCAAATACCACAGATTCAAGATTGAATCAGTTCGATCTGTCATTTGAGCTCTGGAACCAGGAGACTTTTTAGCCTCTCTGGATATATGGGACGCATATCTGCATGTCCCACTTTTCATTTCACGCCAACAATACCTTTCGGAACCAGCACTTCCAATTTGTGGCCCTACCCTTCGGGTTGACATCAGCGCCTCGTGTCTTCACGAAGATCTTGGCATCCATGGCGGCCTTTCTTCGGGTCTGAGGAGTCTTCATCATTCCATACTTGGATGATCTCCTCATCAAGGCAAGGTCCATGAGCCTGGCTGAGCAGAATGTACAACTGACCGTTCAGAATTTGCAGATGTTCGGTTGGTCAATCAACATTCGCAAATCCTGTCTGTCACCATTCCTGGGGCTGCAGTTTCACACAGATGTCCAGAAGATTTTTCTCCCGCCGGAAAAAAGGTCAAGATCTGCAAGGCAATCAACATGCTAAGGACGTCGGAGTGGCTGAATGTTCAGTCATGTATGAGGGTACTGGGTCTCATGGTTTCGACCATGGAAGCAGTACCGTTCTCTCAGTTTCACTTACGACCACTATAGACGACAGTACTGCGACTATGGAAATGGAAGTCTATCTACCAAAGAATAGATCTTCCCAGGCGGACTGGAGCAAGGGAAGACCTTCTTGGAACCATCGTGGCTGATGGTCACGACGGTTGCCAGTCTCATCGGGTGGGGAGCAACCTTCCAAGCATGATCTTCTCGTGGAATTTGGACTTTGGACTTCTAGAGATCAGGGCTATCGCTCTAGCTCTAAGGTCATGGGAACACCTCCTGCGGAACCAGGCAGTTCAGATTCAGTCGGACAATGCCACAGCGGTGGCTTAAATCAACCGACAAGGAGCACAAGAAGGAGACGTGCAAATCGGGAAGTGTCTCGCATTCTGGAGTGGACGGAAAAGGAGAACGTCCAGATCTCGGCTATTCACATTCCCGGAGTGGTCAATGTAGAAGCCGATTTCCTAAGCAGACCTCGACTAGATCCAGGAGAATGGAGCCTGCATCAAAATGCATTCCAGGTACTGACTCTAAGATGGGGAGAGCCAGAGATCAACTTAATGGCGACCAGACACAACCTAAAAGTGCCTAGGTTCTTCGCAAGACATTGAGACTCTCTAGCGGAGGGGGTAGATGCCATGAGAATACCCTGGCAGTTTCATCTGGCGTATGTGTTCCCTCCTCTTCCCATGCTGCCTCGAGTTTTACGAAAGATCGCCAGGGAACCAGTTACAGTCATTCTAGCAGCACCTCGCTGGCCCAGGAGGTCCTGGTATTCAGGTCTTCTTTATCTGTCACTAGAACCTCCAGTAGAGCTACCCTTATTTCCACATCTTCTGTCTCAGAGACCTCTATTTCATCACAAGCCGCAACTCTTCACCTTAATGGGATGGCTTTTGAGGCGTCAGTCTTAAGACAAAAAGGCTTTTCGGAAGAGGTCATACTCGCCATGATCAAGGCTCGCAAGCTGACTAGGTCCAAAGTCTACCACAGGGTGTGGGACTATTACAGAAAATGGTGCCTTTCTGAAGGTTTCATTTTCTTGTTTTCAGTTACCTTGAATTCTACAATCCCTTCAGTCGGGACAGCAAAAGGGACTGAGTTTCTTGAAGGCTCAAGTGTCAGCGCTATCAGTCCTCTTCCAGGAGAGGATAGCAGTTATGGATGATGTGCGCACATTCCTACAGGGAGTGTCACACATCACTCCGCCCTTCAGGCACCCGGAGCCACCTTGGGATCTGAATCTAGTCCTCAATGCTCTTTTGGACAGTCCGTTTGAACCCTTACAAGAGGTGGGATTGGAATTACTTACATGTAAGGTTTTTCTGGTTGAAATTTTGTCAGCCAGTCGAGTGTCAGAACTAGGTGCATTATCCTGTTCAGAGCCCTTTTTGGTCTTTCATGAAGATTGGGCGGTACCTGGATTATTTCCTAAGGTGGTATCCTTTCATATCACAGAAAGACTCACAGAAATGTGGTTATGGCTGAACAAGTTTGCAGGGGAGCAACCTGGTTCCTTCCTACACACATTTGTAGAATTTTATCAATTCAATACTTGCCTGTCTGCAGAAGCAGCCTTCGGCAAGAAGGTGTTGCAGGCGGTAGTTATGTAAAAAAAAAAAGTCTTCCCTCCCTATTGTGGGATGTCTTTGGTACGTCCCCACGGTCCCTGTGTCCCCTTAGACATGTGTCTTGCTACAAGTTCCCTTGGCAGACTTATCACAAACTAAATGTCTAACTGAGCACTTCCCCCAGCAGACTTATCAAATATAGGGGTGGAAATAAAACACACACACATTGATCATCATTAGAGAAGAATAATATATTGTAAGAAAAGTAATACAATACCGATTGAAGACAACGCAACGTCTAGCCGAGCTTCCCTTGGCAGACTTCTGAGAGGAACATCAGCTGGGGGACCCCGGGCCCAAATCAAATACAGCGACTCCCAGAGCACATCAATCGGCCAATGGTCCTTACAAGACCAATTATTCTACACAACACGTCTGCTTGTAGATGAAGTCCCGAAGCCCCCCCAGCTGAGCTCCTTTTTATATTGGTACAATAACAAAGTAATAGATCATTACACATAGACATATAAAATAATAATAATGGCTACATGCCCAGGACATGGCCATGAGAATGACCATGAAAATGGAAATAACCATGTGAATGAAAATAATTGCTGTATATAATTGCTGTGTATTTTGATTATAACTATGTGAATAAGATATGAGCTTCCTCCTTAATAAACATACCTATATGTTTATGAGTCTATTCCCTGTTCTCCTGCTAATGACTGAATAACTCAACTCCAGTTGTTCCCTGGTCTCCTGCTAATATCAGTACATCCATTTTACAACTAAGGAGCCATATTGAATGCACTTGATCACATTCACATTCATACATGGCCTGCCATGTCACATTTGTATCACATTCGACCCTTGATCAATTGCATTCAATAGAATCTCACACGACCCTCGGTTGTTGAAATACAAGCGAGAGACTTCACAACATATGAAAATCAATGATATCAATATTGGATGTACTACCAAATTATATTTCCTACTTTCCTACTATCGAAGATTATGGTAACTGTAACTATACCACTAAATAATTGGGTTATAATCTACAGTCTGGTCATTTCCCTATGGGACCAGACTGTAAATTATATCCTTATAAACGGCGCGTTCTGACGTCGGAACGCGCCGTTTATTGGGTCAGCACTTCCTCTGCTGCTCACCACTTCCGTCTCCCTGCAGCTTTACTGTACCTCCGCTCTTGCCCTCTCCCTTCTGACTGCTGGGATTAAATCGTACTAACTCACGCAGCGCATACGGCATGGAACGCTCCTCTCCCCAGAGCCAAAACTCTAAGCCCCAGGGAGCGGAGATGTCAGGCAGTGAGTGCCGTCTAAGGAGGCGGCCTTTGACCTAATTCCCTCCCCCTCCTGTTAGGAGCAGCGCCGCTGTTTAGTGACTGCTGCAGCCTCACGCAGAGTTCGGGCTGCCAAATAGCCCTGCTGCAGGGAGGCTCTTTAAGAGCAGCAGCAGCAGATAAACTTGTGCTCCAGAAACACAAATCAATGGGGAATGATCAGTGCCTCTCTCCCTCTTCTGCCCCTCCCACACCCTGTCACTCTTCAGTCTTGGAGACTGGGTGGGTGGGGAGACAGAGTGTGGACGTCACAGCTGTGCTGCACCGGCACGCCCCCCTCCCCTCTGCTTCGCTGGCTGGAGTCAGACTGTGTGACTGCCCTGTGTGGAGTCTGGGGAGACAGAGTGTGGAGGTCTCGGCTCACGAGACTTGAACAGAGAGACTGCCTACTGCAGTGTGCCACCACCCACCATGACCTCATGGTAAGCCTCAGTCAGTCTGTGTAGGAGTCTTCTCTCCCTCAGCACTCACACAGGCACACCCCTCCACAACTTCCCTTCTCTCTCTGAAACTTTAGATTATAATGAAAAATGTACCCCCTACTTGAAATTTATAAAGATATTAAAAGTCACCTCGGAGTTATGTGACCTGTATAAAAGCACTCGGCCTGCGGCCTCGTGCTTTTATATGGTCACATAACTCCTCGGTAACATAATATCTTTATAAATTACAGTAGGGGGTACATTATCCACTATATATAGTATACCTATAAGTATATACTTAAAAAGTTATACTTTTTTGTTGCTTTGGGGTACACATAGATATTAGTGAGGGTAAGCATTGAATTATGATCAGACAAAATATCACAACCAAAACTACTTCTATAACTGTTTGAACCCAACCTCCCACATCAGGGATCCAACTAGTAAGCAAGTCCCACCAACCTTCATCCTTATGTTCAGTGATGTTAGTGACTAAATTATGTAGAATACCTAATTGTTGGTTAATGGCATGAGAATGGTCAGAAAGGTTAAAACAACACATACCCTTAAAATATTGACAACCATGGTTATGCTTAAAAAGCAAATAATCAATGGCAGCCCTATTTTGTAGTACTGCATTTCTAATATCTCCAAAATCTGCTAAGAGACTAGCAATAGCTTTACTGGTAGCATTTATACTCTTGACTATAATACAAGCAATCTTATTAATTTGACGGCCTTGATATATGGTTAACCCAGGTATTGCAACCAGTGAAGCACCTAAAGCTATAATTTCTGATTTATCAAACAAATGTAAGTCTGATTCACAATCAGATGGGAGTGGCTCATACGATGCCTTTCTTTTAAAGCGATGTATGGTCTGATCTTGTAATATATGGCTTGTAGGGATAGTTAAACTAAGTCTGGTAAGTGCACAAGGCCCTCCAGAAATATTGGCTGGAATATAAGTAAAGGAAATGTTTCCACAAGAAAAGAACCATCCTTTTGGCAATGGGACATACTTATCTAGACTGGGAGAGAGGATTGTATGATTACACAACATATTAGTAGTAATGTTATTACATTCCCTTATAGTTCTAGAACATACTGGTGGTTTGGGTCTTTTAGTATCAATCTTTGCCTGAATACATGCAGGAATCTTTTCACTATCACAAGTCATATTATAACACACATCTGCTGCAGTTATATGGTGAGTGATCAAAGAAAGAAAACTTTTTTTCATTTTTCTTGTAGCATTCTGATCTGCAACATATGCATAAACAGGTATATAAGTTTCAGTATCTGAGTCCTCAACATTTGAGTCATTATATTTTCTTTGAAATGTTGCTGTCAAAACTGTTGTGGGTGTGGGGATGGCAATAAAACAAGTCTCAATTAGTTCACCAGCACTTAGGACATCCTTTAAGCACATGTAGCTAGTGTTCAATACATCTTTAGCCATATACTCCCACAAATTGTCCCCTCGCAAAGACAGTGCCCTTTTAGATCTCTCTCTGCTCCCATTGAGCTGATCGGATGATTGTGCACACCATGGCAGATCCTGCGGTTGATACACACAGGTAGTAGTCAGCATGACAATCAGGAACACAAGTCCTGCCAAAATAAGAACTTGACAAACCCGACCTCCATTTCCTGGAGCAAAGACTGGGTAGGGCCACAAGATAGTTGATCGTCCTGGGAATCCAACCACCATTTTGGGAAAGAGTTTTTCAGTCCTCATAGGTAAGACTTCTTTTTCATTTAATGTTGATCTGTAAAAAGATACAGTTTATTATTCTCGTAAATAACATTTTTCTATTGGGACATAATCCCATTTCTCTTGACCTGGTCTGATTACTAATACAACATTATCTTTTCCTGCTGCAATTACTTCAGCAGGTTCTGGTTGTTTATTTGGGTGCTGTATCCAAATTTTTGCACCACTTTGAATTCCCGTAGCTCCAAAACCTTTATCACCTCTTATTGTTAATACAGTTGGAGGATTTCCTTTATTTATTGGCCCATGATAGACTGGCATAATGATTATTTGAGCAATACGGTCTTTTGCTTGTATAAGTAAATCAGTATCACTTGAATTCAGTAAAATTACTTTGATTTCTCCTTGATAATCTGAATCAATAACTCCTCCTAATACCTGAATACCTTTAATAGCCAATCCTGACTGGCACAAATTAATCCAAAATGTTTTTGAGGAATTTGAATTCTTATTCCTGTTTCAATAATTTGAACTTGTTGTGGAGCAACTGTATTTGCTGCATAAGCATGCAAATCTAAACCTGCAGCATCTGGCGTTGCTCTGTAAGGGGCCATGCTAATCTATTTGCCATATTTGACCAGGTAATTTACCCCTTGCAATCTGTCCTTTCATAGTATGTGGTATTGGTCTATGCTGTGTATGTTGGCATATGGGACATTCTGAAATCACTGTTCTAATGATATCATATGGAATACCTATTCCCAGTGATTGCGCCCATCTATACGTGGCTTTTTCTCCTAAGTGTCCACTTTTCTGATGTGCCCAGGAAGCCAAACCTTTAAGGTCTATATCATCAATGGGCTGGGTCTCTGCTTCAGCAACTTTTGCTTTTTCATCTGTAATAGAGTTGAATAAATGTTCTAATGAATCAATAGGACAATGCGCATCAACATGAAATACAGTAACATTTGTTTTAAATACAATATCCCATATCTCCTGCCATAAATCCTTACCACAGATTTCTTTTGCGTGAACTGTCCTGGGATGTTTTTGCCAAGTAGGCAACAAGGTAGTTAACCCATTAGCTACCGACCACGAGTCTGTGTATAGATAACACTCTCCTAAATTTTCTTGCTTTAAAGTTTGAAAAACAGCATATAATTCTGCATACTGACTGTTTTGACTAACTCTGGTATTGTATCAGTTATCTCTTTATGCCCTCCCGGAATTCAGTATTGTTTCATTCTCACAGTCTTAACAGCTGGAGGTAAGTCCACGGGAGGCATTTTTAACCGACCAACTATAACAGTATTTACATATTTACAATTACGAACACCAAACTGATATCGGCCATCAGGCAAATCTAATTGCATTCCTTTTAATATATCTATACCTATTATGTGTTCTTTAATAGGTACAATCAACACAGAATATTTCTTTTTAGGAAGTTGTCCAATTTTTAATTCAACCATAGCCTGTACACCAAGGGTTTGTTTTCCCCCCAATCCAGTAATAGTGACTTGTTGCCCTTTATAATATTTTGGATTCCCAGCAATTATAGTGGCCTCCGCTCCCGTATCAACTAGGGCTTGTACTTTTTGTATATTTCCATTTTTCCAATATATATTTAAATTAACGTACGGGTGGTCATCTACATGCTGTATACGCCCTATTACTGGAGCTTGACCTGATCCCTAATCTGATTTAAATCGCTGAGCCTGAGACAGATCAGCCCAGGGATATATCCCTTTTGACTCTTCACTCAACTCTTGTGCTTTTAATCCAGTAGAGGTCGTAACATCCTCTTTATCTTGTTTTCCCACACTTTTATTTTGATTTTTATGCAAGCCCCGTTTTTTGTACAATCTCCACATTTCCAAAGTATCTATTCCATCTATCTCGTCTATTGGGACTCCATCTCTCATTAGGGCATTAAACATGTCCCTTCTGGGGACTCTATCACCAAAATTTCCCTTCTGACTGTTATCCTTTTTATTATCCCTGTCCTTGTACTTATCCTTGGGACCCCAATCTCCTTGATCTCCAAGCTCTCGAATGGACTCAATAACATGCTGTAAAGGCTGCCCTGTCTCATTAACGAGCAGCGTCTTAATAACATTTTTATATGCTGGCGGAGCAAGCTTAATCATTTTGTTTCTAATTTGTACAGTTAAGGGAGTATCCAGTACTTGATCTGCTTGCCCAACAAATACTGCAGTTTTCATACCTTCCTCTTTTATTCGCTGTACACAATCCCTCAAAGTATACCAAAATTTATCATTAGCCGGCCAACCTGACTCCATCTGATAACGCCTGGATGCACCACGAGCAGCCAATGCTAACATCGAGGACATATTTGCATCCTGAAAATTACGAAACTCATCCTGCACAGTTGCCTCATTAGACAATAAACAGAACTTACGTGAGTCTCCATTATCCAAATTAACTCCTGCAGCCCCTCCCTCATATAACCGCACTAGCCAGGATATGAGGGGCTCTGATGATCTTTGTTTAAACCTATCATGTAAATCTGTTACTTCTTGCTGTGTAAAATCTTCTAAGGTGGTAGTATTTACTACCCACCTGGCGCATTTACTGCTTTTCTCCGCTCAATTGGTTTGGCTACAGCATGAAACTCATTTGAGTACTGTTGTCGGTTTTCACACAGGGTTTCCCTATCATCCTCTGATTCATCACTAGTATCCCAAATATTGCCATCCCACTCATCTGGATCCCAATCAACTCCTGCCTTAGAAATTAGTTTGGATACTTTCTTCATATTAATTTTTCCTTTACGCTTTCGATATTTATACTTTGCACATCGCACAGCGGCCGTTTCGGCAACTTGCTGATACGTGTCAGCTTTATCCATTAATAATCTATTTTGGCACTGCAACATTGTAACCCGACTCTGTAAGTCAAGTATTTCTTTTTCAAACTGAGAAATACGTGCTTTTAACTCTGAACAATCACTATGCTGCTTGCGATACGCAGACAACAAAATCCACCCCCGTCTTCCTAAAGCACACAACTCCTGTCCTTTTTCAAAGGGTACTTTCTCTAAACATGTAACTACGTTAATTGGACTAGCATCTTTCAATTGATGCACCCAATCCTCACACAATCCTGCACCTTTAGACCACTCAGTGGCAATAATTTTACATGAAGTATCATCCCAACCAGGGATATCTACAATATTTACAGCTTTCCCCACAATGCTATTATTCTTTCTCTTAAACATTTTATCTTATTCTCGAACCCCGCTCCTGGTACCAAAATGTCTTGCTACAAGTTCCCTTGGCAGACTTATCACAAACTAAATGTCTAACTGAGCACTTCCCCCAGCAGACTTATCAAATATAGGGGTGGAAATAAAACACACACACATTGACCATCATTAGAGAAGAATAATATATTGTAAGAAAAGTAATACAATACCGATTGAAGACAACGCAACGTCTAGCCGAGCTTCCCTTGGCAGACTTCTGAGAGGAACATCAGCTGGGGGACCCCGGGCCCAAATCAAATACAGCGACTCCCAGAGCACATCAATCGGCCAATGGTCCTTACAAGACCAATTATTCTACACAACACGTCTGCTTGTAGATGAAGTCCCGAAGCCCCCCCAGCTGAGCTCCTTTTTATATTGGTACAATAACAAAGTAATAGATCATTACACATAGACATATAAAATAATAATAATGGCTACATGCCCAGGACATGGCCATGAGAATGACCATGAAAATGGAAATAACCATGTGAATGAAAATAATTGCTGTATATAATTGCTGTGTATTTTGATTATAACTATGTGAATAAGATATGAGCTTCCTCCTTAATAAACATACCTATATGTTTATGAGTCTATTCCCTGTTCTCCTGCTAATGACTGAATAACTCAACTCCAGTTGTTCCCTGGTCTCCTGCTAATATCAGTACATCCATTTTACAACTAAGGAGCCATATTGAATGCACTTGATCACATTCACATTCATACATGGCCTGCCATGTCACATTTGTATCACAACATGGGAGAAAAGGAGATTTATGTACTTACAGTTAAATCCTTTTCTCTCCAGTCGTAATGGAGACATGGGCTTCCCTCCCTGAACTTTTTTCTGTTGTGTTGAGAGATTATTATTGCGTTTATTAGTTTGGTTACTTGTTAAAAAACTGGTCCCCTTCCAGGGTAGCAGGGGATAAAGGGACAGTAGGAGGGTGCAAAGTTCTGATGTAATCAGTGTCCTGGGAGGGTACTTTACCCCACGGTCCCTGTGTCCCCTTACGACTGGAGAGAAAAGGATTTAACGGTAAGTACATACATTTCATTTATATTGTCATGTAGATGTTATTGTACTCCAGTTGCTCTTCTGTGTTAGCTTAACTCATTTTTTTTTTGGATACTTTTTCATTATTATTTCTAGCTGGATTTACACATCAGACCTTTCTCTCCATCTCCTCACAGAATACGGTCTAAAATTGGGTAGTCAGATCTTCATAAAGCACATAACAGAAAGTGGATTGGCAGCTCAAGAGAAGGCATTACAAGAAGGAGACCTTATTCTGAAGGTAAACGGGATATCATGCAACTTATGTTTATTACAGATATATATTCAAAAGATACAGCAATGTCTTCATATATGTTGCTCTGTTACCTGCTTCCAGCATAATAGGCAGTCAAAATTCTAGCCTTTTCTGTTACTTTATACTAATATGAAGAGTATATTTTATCATAGAATAAAAATTAGCGTTTAAGCCTCGTCTGGAAAAAGCTACTAAAACTGCAAACTTGTAGCAT
Organism: Xenopus laevis; assembly: GCF_017654675.1. Taxonomy (NCBI): domain Eukaryota; kingdom Metazoa; phylum Chordata; class Amphibia; order Anura; family Pipidae; genus Xenopus; species Xenopus laevis. Next base: position 100,849,344 of record NC_054371.1, on the reverse strand, counting down.
GGCAATTAGGGACCAATCAGTGCTATTTTGAGAATTTATGGATGGGGTGCTTCTTTTGGTGATGTTTACATAGTCCATAGGTGAACATCATTATGTATATATATTATGTATATATAAAACTGGATCTAGACAGGATCAATTTCTGCCCCTGTAGGCCAATGAGTTGGTGGCATATAACCAGATATATAATATACATATAAGAAGGGCACTGTTTCCATCCCAGACATTGAAAAGGGTGACTCCTGTAGGTTTTCTGTTGTAGTCATCCCTTGGTACGTATTTGCACATACCTGCGAGTGGGTCGATTGTATTTTATATGTCTCAAACACATTGCTAATAAAATTTTTGAGTGGAATCACTATGGGATGGACATCCTGTTGGGATGTTGCTTCACTGTTAAATATGAGTGCTTTCCAATAAAAAAACCCACTTCATTTAAGATATTTGTGTATTGCACACTAGCACTTTGCCAAAGGCTAGGGACCCAACTGAAACATTATTTTTTTTCTTAAATAAATCAACTGTTGGATTCATGTCTTGTGGCTTATTAATCTTATACAGTATATATTATAATTGTATGAAAGCACATGACTAGTGCTCAAAATATATAAATCCTGGTGATCTTCTTTATTATATAATGTGGGCTGCATTCAATGTGCATCCTAGAGGACTCAAAACTTCATCTTAATTCAGCAGCAGTTTTTTTCAACATTAACCATAAATAGGTTACTATAAACATCTTTTTATTTGCATTCTTTAAACTATGTCTGTATATGAAGTTGTACATTTATTTTGTTCTTCCTTCAGATTAACGGGGTGACAAGTGAGAATATGTCATTGGCTGACACTCGGCGACTCATTGAGAAGTCAAGGGGCAAACTTACTCTTACCGTTTTGAGAGACAATCGTCAGTTTCTCGTTAACATCCCAGAAGTGAGAGATAGTGAGAGTGAGGACAGAAGCTCTCCTCGAGAGGGTAAGAGTTGAATAGATCTATTGTATTATTATCAGAAACTAGACAATCACCGTCCTTCTAGAGATATACTATGCTTTGTCTCCCAGGCAATTAATAGCTCAATGGGCTTGGAAGCATGGATTTTTACATAGTAAAATTGTAGTTAAATTACGTTTCGTCAGAAACCACTAGGCTCTGAGGGGGGAGCTTAATAATTTTGTTGAGGGGGGCCCTGATAATTTTGTTGTATGGGGCCCCACGATTTCTGATGGCACCCCTGAATCTAGGCATTGGGAGACCAAACTCATGGCCTTTTTAGCTGGTGTTGACGTGCCACAAATAACTACTTCATGACCAATCTAAATCTTCTCCAGTGTTGGTGACAAAACATTTGAAAATACCTTTGCCAAGTCAATGTGAATTGCTACCGATACAGCATTTAAATCTCTGAGGGCTGAACTCCACGTGCGGCTTGTTCCGATCCGACACTATGAGAGGAAGTGGACACGATGAGACAGATGCGCTGAATATAATGTAAGCAACAGGAATGTGTGACCTGCAAGCTGCATGCATCCGGCACGTCACGACTGGTGGATGTGAACGCCGCACGTTGCGTCTTCATCCAACAGTCGTGTCAGATGCACGCAGCTTGTAGGGTCAACATGCGTAATACTTACATTATATTCAGCGCATCTGTCTCGTTGCATCCGCTTCCTCTCATCGCGTCGGATCGGAACACGCCGCACAATGTAACCTTTAGAATTCTTTGTGTCACAGAATGTATATTCTGCGATCTGCAGCACTGCCGGGTTGAGGAGTGGAGGAGCAGTTTAGCCCCCCGCTCGTTTCCCTGCCCCTAGGCAACAAGCAAAGTGGGGGATCGAGTGGCCTCTGGGATACAATCACCCAGGGGCCACAAGGCAGCAGAAGGCATGTGAATTCTATGTGTCCTGCTGTTGCCTGCCCTTCCTGGGCCCACGGTGCCACCCCTCCACCCACCGAATCCTGGGCCAAGTCTTCTGCCTCCTCTTCCAGCTCCCCCAGCTGCTATCCAGGTTAGTCTTACACTTACACACACACACACACACGTATTACACATATACACACACACAAACATACATTTTTGGGGATCGGGGGAGTCACACACATTCACAGCACTTGCATACACTTGCACACACCCACACATAATAGGCAATTTGCTAAGTGCATAGTACATACGTACTTACACTATTTTGTGGCTTTTTATTTTTCTTATCACATCATCTGTTTTTTTGCCTGAAAAAACGTTTTATTGCCAATAGCGTATTCAATAACCGTATGTGCAATACCCTTTGTATATCTAGTATAGGTCAATCTAAAAAAACAACTGGACTTGCTGAGTAATCAATGAAGACGTTTCACTACTCATCCGAGCAGCTTCTTCAGTTCAACTGACTGGTGTGGGAAGTTTTTGGCATATAAACTCTTCCACTAATCCATTTATAATGGCACATTGTAACTCTTCAAAGAGGTGACATCTGAAGAAATTCACAGAGGTGTTGATTCTGTGTAGTTGTGATAGGATTATCCAATGTGTCATGCAACTCCTAGATACAGGTGTTACTTGTGAGAGTTGCATGAATTGATGTGTGAAGTGTTCTGAATCAGCCGGGGTACAGATGTTAGAACAGCATTGTATGTAGCAGACAAGTGGTGTCGAAGGCCCCCGCCTCTGTTCAGAGATGGTCTCTCCACCTTGACATGAATCGCCTCTTTCACGCCTCGTTCAAACCAGCGGTCTTCTTTATCCAAGATTCGGACCTTGCTATCTTCAAAGGAGTGGCCCTTGACTTTTAAGTGTAGAAAGACAGCTGAGTTTTGCCCTGTAGAGTTCTCCCTCCTGTGCTGAGCCATTCGCTTGGAGAGCAGTTGTTTTGTCTCCCCAATGTATAGATCTGTGCATTCCTCGCTACACTGGACTCCGTATACCACATTGCTCCGTATACCACATTGCTCCGTATACGGAGTCCAGTGTAGCGAGGAATGCACAGATCTATACACAGAATGCTGTTCTAACATCTGTACCTCGGCGGATTAAGAACACTTCACACATCCATTCATGCAACTCTCACAAGTAACACCTGTATCTAGGAGTTGCATGACACATTGGATAATCCTATCACAACTACACAGAATCAACACATCTGTGAATTTCTTCAGATGTCACCTCTTTGAAGAGTTACAATGTGCCATTGTAAATGGATTAGTGGAAGAGTTTATATGCCGAGAACTTCCCACACCAGTCAGTTGAACCAAAGAAGCTGCTCGGATGAGTAGTGGAACGTCTTCATTGATTACTCAGCAAGTCCAGTTGTTTTTAGATTGACCTACAGTATACTAGATATACCAAGACCTGGATGAATGAAAATCTTCATAGTCAATACCCTTTGTATGTTGTTTCGGTGATTTTTAGCCATTTTATTTCATTTTCAGATCTGCATAGGTGTTATTCGCTTTTTTCTTTCCATAAAACCTTTTTAGCCAACCTAAAATATTCAAACTGTGATTCTGACTGCTGATTACACTAGGTCAAAAAAGCATTTATTTTTGTGGTTTTATTGGATTTTAGTGATTTTATTGCATTTTGCACTGTTCTTTGTTACTTTGTTTTGCCCATTTAAATTTTGTCTGCTATATTTCCATTTGGGGGTCTCTGTTTGCCACATAGTTTGGTATATCTATGCATATTGAGCATCAAAGTGTTCAGTAGACCCCTGGAGTTCATATTTAGGATGTTTTATCTTGATACATTACAAAAGGGGAGGCATATAATGGGGTAAAATGCAAGCTTTATAGTTTGGTAGTTTGCAATAGAAAGATGTATTTACCCATTTTGGATTTGTCAGAATGGCTTTCTAGGGTCTTACTACTGTTATGGGGTTTTATGGCACATAATCCAAACTGGGTGGATTATGTGCCAAGCGAAATTGTGCTCACTGTGCTAGAAAAGTTTAAAAACTGGAAATTCGGCTTTTTGCCACCCCGGTAACTCCTCAGACTGCCGTCTGAGGCATGGTGCCATATTATTTCCATAATATAAACACATATAGTAGAAACATTTCATGCATGAAAATACAATGTGCATAGGTTTCCTAAGTATGTGGCCTGCAGGATCCCCAAAATGAAGTCCACCTACTGCACAATTAACATATTTACTGAATTTTATGTAGGGTAAAGCTACAAAAAAGTATGCTAACCCCAGAAAGTCATATATTTTTGGAAAGTACTAATTTCCCCAAATCCAAAATAGGTTAATATGTCTTTATACTCCAGAGTACCAAGCTGCAAAGCCTTCCTAAATTTGTCGGTTTTGATGAAATTTTTAAAAATCACCTCAAAGCTTCCACTTTGCAGCATCTTTTCTCCCACATATCATTAGGTACCAAGATACATTTGAAGGCCAGGGGACCACTGAACAGTTTGATACCCAATGTGTAAAGGTGACAAGTAAGGGCCCACAAAATTTACCTTGTGCATACTAATCTGATGGTTTATATGTACACTAATTCATGAACACACCAGCAAATTTACGTTTGTGGTATAAACTCCAAAAACATACGGCAACCCCTGAAAACCATATATTTTTTTCAAAATGGGAAAATATGTCTTTGTATTTCAAAGTAACAAACTGCAAAGTTTTCCTAAAGTTGTCCTCAAAATGGTGCAATTTGCCACATTACTCTCATTCAATGTTATATATACAAAAGCAAATCACCCTAAATATGAACGCCAGAGGTCTACTCTACATTTTTATGCACAGTATGCATAGATTTACCAAATAATGTGGTTATGTACCGACCCCATAATGGTGTATATGAAGTTTCTCGCCTGTCAACTCAGCTGCTGCAATTAGAGTCCCCTGACTGCGTATTATGTGTTCTAAGACCCCCTAACTGTACAAAGACTCCGCAAAAACCATATATTTTTGTAAACTACACATTCTAACAAATCAAAAATAGGTAAAGGTGTCTTTCTACACCAAACTACCAAAGTTTTTCTAAACTTAGAAGTTTTTATAACATTTCTGAAAATCGTCAAAAACTGTTGCAATATTCCCATTTATCTCACACATAGTTTTTATATACAAAAGCAAATCACATTAAATATGAACACGAGAGGTCTACTGAACACTTTAATGCCCAATATGTACAGATTTACCAAAGTATGTGGTTTTGTACAGACTCCAAATGAAAAAAAGTGCATTTTAATTCTCTCTGCTGCCAACTCGGCTACTGCAAATAGAGCCCCCTGACTGCGTATTATGTGACATAAGACCCACTAACGTACAAAGACCCACAGAAAACCCATATATTTTTGGAAAGTACACATAATGACAAATCAAAAATAGGTAAAACCGTCTTTCTACACCAAACTAGCAGTTTTTATGAGATTTCTGAAAACTGCCTAAAAATGTTGCTGATCTGTCAGCTTAAATAGAGGCAAAAAATGGTAAAATGAATAAGTAAAAAAAAAAAAACAACCTGCTTGTGAGTTCTTTGTGAACACTTCTAAAAGTTGTGTGTATATGCGGTGTAGAGGACACCAGGGCTTGACGGGAGGTGTATTTCTCCATTATTTGCGCTGTGGTCCCTTTGAGCAGTGTGTGTCAGGGAAGGAGTCTGGGGATTATTTGGCAGCAACACTAGTTGCTGTGTTTTCTTCGTTTTTCAGGGCCCGGACTGTGGAATGGGAGGGAAGCTACAGGGTGAGCCTTTCTATTCCACCCAGGTACACACCTTGCTTTTACTGCAGCAGATTGATACTCTGCATAAGGAGGAGGCACAGGGGCAATTAGAGGAGAGCATGATGGTGCCTGCAGCGGGTGAGCTGCAAGTCTTTCTACAGGTTGTTAAAAAGAACTAAAACAAAAACCCTTGTGTACAAAGGACTGTGAAAGAAAGCTGGCTAATATTGGGCAGTGGGGGTTTTGTTGTTTGACCAGGCCTACTTTACTTTGAGAAAACCAAAGGAATTTCATATGCTGAAGTAAGCTGTGTGTGTGTTATATTTTCATTTACTTTCTGCTGAGGAAAAGCTACTGTTTTGTTCAGTTTCTAAATAAATTGACTTTTCTCTAAGAAACAGTGTACTGCGTGCTGGTTGTGATTCCCCCTCAGTATTATAGTGGGCAAACGTACAAAGAAAAAAGAAAAGGAATCTTTACTAAAATGTGTGTGTAAGAGTGTGTTTAAATAAGGCCACTTATTGTTCCTGGAGCAGGAGGGACAATGTCATCACTGGAGTGGTTCTGGAGGTCCGTGCCTGCAGAGTGTTGTGCAGCAGGAAGTGCATGGGAGGTACTGGGGAAGAAAGAAGTCAGGCAGCACAGCAGATCGCGTTGCAGGACTGACATGACAGCCTCCCCAGTCTCATTGCTGAGGTGGCTGTCACTGCTGCACACTCTCTGGGGAGGCGGCTGAAGCCACCAATGCAGAGTGAACCACTCTCCTGCATAATAATGTACTTAGTAGTGGCAGATAGAGCTTCTGCCTGCTAGCATGTACCACATAAAGGGTTAAAGCCTTGTAACTATTTTAAACCCTAGTTTGATGTAGCTAATATGTTAGTGCATTTAGCTAAAATGTTTGTGCATGTAATAAACACTTCACAGCAGTAATTCCATGCAGCACTGTGTCTGCTTCTATCTGCAGCAGAAGCAGGCTATAGTGTGGGACCTTTGTCATTTTTTATTGTTGTCCCTTTAAAATGGTATAAAATCCGAGCAGAGAGAATGCAGAGGGAGTATGAAAAGTGTATGCATTATTTCATGCTGTGTCCATTCTCCTAGATGCCTATATGCCCTTCTTTCTACAGATATCTCTGAAATAGGTTCTGGTGATTCCCCACCACCATCTGAAGCTCCACCACCTCCTCCAGCACATCAACAGAAAAGCTCATCTGAGAGTGATGATAGTGCCCCGTAAGTCAAAACAGTTTATGATTTTGTTAACATACTCTTTTTCACCCTTATAGCAGAACCCAGGATTACTATATTTCTCATTCTTATACTTCCCTTACATATGTTTTACAGGGAAGGGCAAGGACTGAATGGATCAGAGGCTGTGCAGAGAATGGAGAATCCCAAAGTTGAGAATAGTGAGATTCTTTAAAATGCTTTTCTAAACATTTCCTCTAACTTACAACATTTTTCATGCTTTTTCTTATTTTGCTACCTCCCACCAGAAGTAAACAATGAAGAAGTGCATGTGGTGTCTGCATATAGAGAGGAGTCAGCAAATTCCAATAACAACATGAGAGAAGACCTGAGAGCAGGGTATCTTACTTATTCCTACCTAAAGATACTAGTCTGATTAAACTTTTACTGTTTGACTCCCTAATCTTGCTTTGTTTGTCTACAACACTTTTTTCCCCTCATTATTTTCACTTTCTCTTTTACTATTACATTTTGCATAATATTGTTTTATAGTATTGTATGTCTTATAGCTATTATTTAGTGCAAAATACAATTGTCTGTGCTCTCTTATGTCAAACTCTGGGACATATTCAAGTGTGAAAAATAGAGATCACTAGGAGAAATTTCATAACATAACTGATTTATTCAATCATTACCGCCTCAATGATCCACCTCCCTACCTCAGGACAAAGGGAAGTAAAGACCCCCCCCCAAAAAATGTTGAGGTGGTAATGGCTGAACAAATAGGTTAAGCACCCACAACAAATTGTGTGTGTGTGCAGGTTTATGTTTCATGGATATAGTTACATTGTCAAACATCCAAGGATTGGCAAAACTAAAGGGGTTATTTATCAAAGGTTGAATTTTTAGAGTTTTTTAGACCTTGAATGAACTCAAATGAACTCACAACTCAAATGGTTTCTAATTTAAGAAAAAAACTTGAATGGGGAAAAAAACTTGAATCAGTGAGTTAACAACCCAAAAACTCTGATTGATTGAGTTTTCAGCAGAAAAAAAACTTAAATCACTCGAATTAATTGAGTTTTTTGGGCAAAACCCTCTGAAAAAGACTTGAACATCATGAAGGCTATTAACATCTTGAAATGGTTCAAGTGACCTCTGCCATTGACTTCTACATGACCTTGACAGGTTTTAGTTGGTGTATTTTCAGAATGTAGCTATTTCCAGGGTCTGGTTTTCATGAATCTTAAAAAATTAAAGTTTTTTCAAAAAGCCTCACATTTTTTGAGTTTTTTCAAAAACCTTACCATTTTTCGTTTTTTTTAAAAACCTTTGCATTTTTCGAGATTTTTCGTAAATTCACATATTTTGTGAAAACACATTTTTAATATGTTTTCTCAATTCAACTTTTTTCAACTTTACCTCTCTCCACAGATATAGTCCTGATGCTCGTGTAATTCAGTTCATGAAAGAAAAAAGTATTGGTCTGCGTCTTGCAGGTGGAAATGATGTGGGAATATTTGTGGCTGCAGTACAGGGAGGGAGTCCTGCAGAACGCGAAGGAATAAAAGAGGGTGACCAGATCCTGCAGGTAATATTTATTTGCCTTGTTTTTTTGCTGTTGTTTCACTAAACTTCATAATTATGCAACTTCAATTTTAGCATAAGATTTATTCATAGCAAATGTATTCATAGCAAATATTTCACAGACAATGAGTAGGGGGATAGAGTGTGCATGATAGTATATGTATTTTGTCACTGTATTAATATTAGTCAGTGTAGTTAGTGACTTGGTCATACACCATGTGCTATCATTTGTACGTTAGATAGCCTATTATTCACTTATTGTTCCACAAATGTATTAGTTTGTTCTGTACATATAAAAACACTTTTACAAATGGGTTTCTGCTTGCAATCCTTATATTTACAAGTCCATACAAATTCATCAGGGCTGCAGCAGGCCCTTGGGCTCCATAACAGAGCTCAAAGACCTGTGGTAATTCTGGGAAGAGTAACAAATGACAACTCAAGATTTTTTTTTGGACTTTGTGGCGTTACTACCTTGTTGTAAATGACCTCAAAAGTGTCAGACTCCTGATTTGTACCCTTCTTTATATGGTGCAGTTAATGATACTGGCACACTTCTATAATCATTAGCAATGTATCAGCATTACTTGAAATGAAGTACAGCAGTCTTGCTTATTGCCGTTAATGCAGTTTAATGGGCACACTCTGATCAGATACAGGAAAATGGCAGTACAGCGGTATGCTTATTGCTAATGATTACAACTTTGCCTGTGAGCCAGTAAGCATGTCTCTGTCTGTAAGTACAAGGCTGGGGTGGCTCTTTTTCATTTCTATTTTGAGTGAGCCCCAGTGTCTGTTTTGGAAAGAAGCTACACATTTAATACAGATTTAATGTATAGACTCTGATTTATGTGATGGCAACTGAGCAGGTAAATGTTATACATTTTGTATAGGTAAAAGTTGTATATTTTGTGCCTTCAGGTAAATGATACAAGCTTCCATAACTTGACCCGTGAGGATGCTGTGCAGTATTTAATGGGTCTTCCACAAAATGAGGATGTAATATTCCTTACGCAGGGCAAAGAGGACAGTAAGTCGGAATACACAAGTTTCATTTGTGCTAACTTTTTGTATATGACAGCCTACCAAAAGAACTATATAATCCTGTTTCCCATATATTCATTTAGAGGGTGATTTTTTTTTTTAAAGGTTAATTTTTATTGAATTTTAACAACAGAAAATTAGAAGGAAGAAAAGCAAGTTAGAAAGGAAAGAAAGAAGGGGAAAGTGGGGAGAAGGGGATACGGCTGAAAAGGTATCTATCAATAGTTGTTCGAGGTGGCTGGCGACTCGAGCCAAGGGTTCCAAATATTCTCAAACTTCTTTGGGCATCCACGTGCTAAGTACGTGAGCTTGTACAGTTCCAGTTGCGAATTAACCAGTCCAATCCATCTACTCAGAGATGGTGGAGAGGGTGATTTTAATTGAATTACTTTATATTACAGTTTACAGAAAAATGATTAAGTCCAATGTTGGAGATTCCTTCTATATTCGTACACACTTCGATTATGAGTCAGATGCTCCATCTGGCATAAGTTTCACTCGAGGAGAAATATTTCATGTCTTAGACACTATGTATCGTGGGAAGCTGGGAAGTTGGCTAGCTGTACGTGTTGCCAGGGATTTAAGGGAGATGGAAAAGGGAATAATACCAAACAGCAACAGGTAATATGTCTTTTTTTTTTTTTTACTCTATACTATTACTTAGCTAACCTTTAACTCGTCCTTTCCATATTGTTTTGAAGGGCAGAGCAGTACGCTAGTTTGGAGACGGTGCTAAAGCCACAGAGTTCCAGTGGGCAGAGGGCAGAGTTCTGGAAGTTAAGGGGGCTGCGTGGAGCTAAGAAATTATTAAGGAAGAGTAGAGAAGATTTAACGGCACTGAGCAAGAAAATTAAATATCCTCCATATGAAAGAGTGGTGCTTCGGGAAGGTAAGCATATTACCTCAATGACATTTAATGTGGTGCTTATACATTCTCTTATGCTTTCTGTTTCTAAACCATTTTTCATTACGAAGTCCGTCTAACATTACAAAAGCTTTGAATCTGCATTTCATAGATTTTATTTATATGTACCACTCATTTGGTTGTCTGTATTCGCAGCAAGCTTTAAAAGGCCTGTAGTTGTTATGGGTCCAATCACAGATATTGCTCATCAGAAACTTTGTGCAGATTTGCCCCAGGAGTTTGAGGCTGCAGGTGAGACTGCCATTCTGAAATTGTCAGATTGATTTGTTCATTGAATCTATCTAAATTTACACACTCACAAATATACTTTTTTTCTTTATTTTAGAGAGTGTCACACGAGATGGAGGGACCTCTAAGGTCATTAAACTGGATATTGTGAGGGAAATTGCTGGAAAGGTGAGGGTAATTTATAAGTCTAGGTTGTAAGAAGAGGTTTTGTAGTTATGTTATTTGCCTTTCTAATAAAAATATAATATGGCATTTTCTAACAAGGCTAAAATACCCCAAGACCCACCAAAAATATTGACTGTGAGGATAGATTTGACATTCATCTAAAGTCTGATGCTAATGTCAATAAGCCTATGAACTGGTAGCCAGGGCCGGATTTACGTAGCACCCCTAGGCCCACTGACATTCATCGCCTCTGTCCCCTCCCCTTTATTCATGCAAATTTTCATCATCTGGACAGGAGCAATGGGGATTGGCGCATGTGAAATTTAAAAAATGATCTCCAGCGCATCCCCAGTGTTTTTGAACCAATGTGGGTGTGGTTGGGCAGCATGCTGCCCCCTAAAATCCTGCCACCCTAGGCCTTGGCCTAGGTGGCCTTTCCACAAATCCGGGCCTGCTGGAAGCAGTTCAAATACCAAAGTGAGAGCTGCTGTAAAAAAATATTAATCAAAAATGTAGACCCAATAGTAAACTGGGCAATTTTGCTTTATTTTTAGGCAACAATGTCCCAACAATGAAAACCCAAACCACTGTGTAGAAATTTGTTAGGCATCCCCAACTGCTAACCTGGGCCCTAGAGCCAGAACCAAATGAAGGTTTGCACATGAAAATCCCTGAGAGGAAATACAATGGCAGCTTCAAACTTTGCAGAATGTACCCAAATTGCTTTTTTTTGTTTAAGAAGAAGAGTTGCCATTTAAAGTGATACTGACATTAAAAAACAACTTTTTAAAATATGAATGTACATTAAAAGTTATCTATAGGTCATGTTGATTGTTTTTTTTTTTTCTGAGAGGTTTGTTTTTGTAAGCAATTGTTAGTTGAAGTTTATTAAACCTGACTGTTTTGCCAACCTGATTGTCCCATCTCAGTCCGTTAAAGTTTCTAATGCTAACGGACTCCAGCTGCACAAATATGGCAGCCCCATCATACAGGAACAGTGGGCATCAGAAAAGGTACTGTAATGTAAAAGCACTGTGCAAATACTTTATTTCAAAGTTATAAGTAGCTTTCAAAGGCAATATTATGATAGATGTAAAAAAAAGAGTTTAATTTCTGGTGTCAGTATATCTGTAAGTGTAGACAAAGACAATTTATATATGATGTAACAAGAAAACCTCTGTTCTCTGATAGGAAAATGACTGCCAAGGGGAAAGTAACCCTTCCTTTATTTCTTCTGTTATAACAATAGAATTATGGTTTACATGTTTATTAATATAGGAGTGTATTTTTCCTTTTGCTCATTCAGTGGTCACTAAAAGAGCTTAAATTCTGCCATGATACGATATATGTCTGGACTTCCTGCTGGAATGCTTACACATTAATAATTTTGTTTTCGTTAAGATGACTTGTAAACGTGTGTTTATGCATTGGTTTTATTTCTCTTATTGCCACAGAATAAGCACGCACTCCTTGAGATCACTCCAACAGCTGTAGAACATCTTAATTACATGCAGTTCTATCCTATTGTGGTATTCTGTAACCCTGAGAACAGGCAGGGAGTAAAAGCCATGAGAAAATGGCTGCTTCCTGACTCAAGAAAGAGTTCCAGGCGTTTGTATGCACAAGCTGTTAAACAACGCAAGAACTACTCTCACCTATTCACCGGTAATATACAGATATGTTTTTTCCATAACCCTTTTCACCTTAGACTTTCGCTGCCTTGTATATTTTTTAATTAACAATAAACAATTTTTGAAGGAGACATCCAGTGTTGATCATAGTAGATAACAGGGTTAACTTACCAATATTAATGGGGGTCCAGGTGCTCAAGCCCCAGACCTTAGGCTTGAGGAGGCAATTGGCACCCTTGTATTTAGTAGTAGGCTGGTGCAAACCGGACTTCACTCCAATACTTGATAGTTATTTATTTAACAATTTTTTTTTTAAAGTAGTCTTATGTGTTTTGTGCCGTGTCAGCATAGGCAAAAGATCTTCTGAACATACAGTTGTATTTAAATGAAAATAAACCAATCAGAAGCATGCTTAGGACAGCCAATCAAAGGTAGATACAGATTAGGTAAGACTGCCAAAAGTTACACGATAAATACATAGGTACAAACTTTAAAAGCTTAAAAAATACATATTCGAGATATTTCTGTAGTTAAATAATTGTATACAATTACATATGTTTGGGTGACAATTTGGTATTATAAATATTTTAAAGCAAAAATTAACAAGAAACATTATAGTCTAAATTCATTCCTAATGGTTATCTGGTTCCTAGAAAAAAAGATTAATTTGGCTTCTTGTTTAAGAAGTTTGTCCAGGGTTTTACTTCCCTCCTCTAATATATGAGGAGACCTTTTCTATGCCAATTACTGAGAAAAAGTTAAGAGAGCTGTTTGTACAGTCTGCAAACTGTGGTTGAGCTATTTGCATTCTTAATACTGAGCATATGTTCCCTAATTCTCTCCTTTAGGGTACGACTGGTTTGGCTAACATATTATTAAGAATATTTTTAGCAAGTGATAAGATATACAATAGTTTTGGAGTTGCAATTAATCTATTGTTGTATGTTATGCATTTTTTCAGATATAGTGGAAGAAAAAGTAGTAATCCTATTAACATAAATACAAGTGATACATCACTTAGCAGGTCTTATTTCAGTGGGTTTAAACTCTTTTTGCAGCCAAAATAAATTTGAGTGGAGCAAGTGACTCGTGGCTTCTCAGCTTGAAAGAAATTATTCAGACAGAGCAGACAAAACCAATATGGACAACAGAGGATAAGGTAAAGCTTTATTAACTTATGTTAGATGATATAGGTGGTCTATACCAAATCTAATGTTGTAAACATTTTTTAATTATAATTATTTTGTTAATCAAGGAGATTACAGTCACAGAGCCACTGGATCTCCTGGATGAGTCCACAGCTGGAGTCAATGACTACCTCAGTTGTGATAGCCGTGCAAACAGTGACTATGAAGAAACTGATGCTGAGGGAGGAGCTTATACTGACCAGGAACTGGAAGAGGAAATTCAAGAGCCAGCACTTGCCAGGTCTTCTGAACCAGTGCTGGATTATCAATCAACATATTACAGAGCCCAGTCGCCAGATGAATATCCTTCAGAGTACAAAGACCAATCTTTGCCAGAGACAGACAATTTCCATGGAAACAAGCTACGACATGAATTAAGTTCCAACTACAGAAGTTCTATGCCATCTAATTGCAACAGCCCTCAACAGGTGCGAAATGATGTAGCATTTTAAATGCATACTATAATGGGAAAAAATGTTTTTTCAAAAAATATCAGTTCTGCTCCAGCAGAATTCTGCACTTAAATGTTTATCAAAAGAGCAAACAGATTTTTTTATATTTAATTTTGAAATCTGACATGGGGCTGGACATATTGTCAGTTTCCCAGCTGCCCCCCAATCATGTGACTTGTGCTCTGATAAACTTCAGTCTCTCTTATGCAAGTTGGAGTGATATCACCCCCCCTTTCCCCCCAGCAGCCTAACAACAGAACAATGGGAATGTAACCAGATAGCAGCTTACTGATACAAGATAACATCTCCCTGGTAGATCTATGAACAGCACTCCATAGAAAAATCCAGGTCCCACTGCAACACATTCAGTTGCACTGAGTAGGAGAAACAACAGCCTGCCAGAAAGCAGTTCCATCCTAAAGTGCTGACTCTTTATGAAAGCCCATGACCAGGCAAAATGACGCGAGATGGCTGCCTACACACCAATATTATAACTAAAAAAATACACTTGCTGGTTCAGGAATTACATTTTATATTGTAGAGTATATTATTTGCATTTGTAATTAAGAAATTAAAAACGACATCATAAAAATCACGACAGAATCCCTTTAAACATTTTATCTAAATAGAATCCTATGCAGACAAGGGCTAAAGTTTTTCTTAATAGATATGTTTGAATATATGTTTAGTTCAATAAGATATAAACTATAACAAAAAGGGAAAGTTGTGCCCGCCACTAAATAATGAACCATTAAATGAGGGTGCAATGAGACTTTGACCACAACATTTATACAGACAAATACAACAGATCCTCTGCACTCATCCCATTATCAATATATTAAGGACATTAAGAGATTTTGTGCAATAAGCTATTAGAAAATACCCCCTCCCATTTAAACAAAACAGGGATTGTTTGACCATATATTGCAATACATTTAAGCTGACCAACTACGGTAAAGTCATCCCTGGTCTGGGCAGTCCTACACTCACTTTAATCTGAGTCATTAAGAGTTATATTGCTTCATGTTCCATTTTACACAGGGACTACGTTTTACATGCAACCCAGGGTGGCCTGGGGCCCCAAAACTTCCTTGACTTTTTGAATTAGACTAATTTTACTTTTTGTTTAGCAGTAGTGTGTTTGGATTGAAAAATGGGTGTGTTTTTTTTCAAGCCTTCAAGAAATGCTCAAAGCCTAATCCTTTGAATGTTTTCTTGCAGGAATCAGAAAGCCAGCCACAAGGCCAGTGGAGTGCAAGTGCCATTAACAGGTAAGTAAAAAGGCTTCATCTGTTCCCTGTAAATGTAAAAGTGATAATTATGTAATATCTGCTTTTTTTTTTTATAGCTGATGTCAAGTTTAATAATTGTGTTAAGTAGAAATATTTGCAAGAATCAGATATATAACCCTGGTAAGCACCATTATCCAACAGGACATAGGCTATTCTACTAGGTTTGAACATCTACAATTGGAGAAGCCCTTGCAGTAAAGAAAGAATGACAATATGGTGAATGTGTTATGCTGAACTTACAAAAAATAAATAAAAAAGAATATGAAAGCATTGCATTTGTCGTCAGCTAAGCAATGGTCTATGCTACAGTATAGTAGTAGGTATATGGTAAACTACGGTATATAAGGAGGCATTTTCAAGAGATCATGCCAGCAAGTGCTGATTCCAGTTGACTTCCATGGTATTTTTGGACATTTTGTTGCAGTCACTGGAGTCAATTTTACACAGACAAATGTAAGTGGGACTAAGGGTACTGGTACTTCTCAGATCTCATAATGGACATTTTTGTAATAGTGAATCCAGAGTGAAGAAATGCAGTTTAAGTTAGGATTGTTTACAGAAGAGGTGATAACTTATTGGTTCCTAATTTACCAGCAGATATTGCTATGGAGCAAAAGGGCATCATGTGAGTTAGAAAGGAATTAACATAAACCAGAAATAGTTAACAAAACTAAATTGGTTGCAGAGGCAGAAACCAAGAGCAATAGAAACACTGTATTACTCTATTAATTTTTATTCTGTTTGTTGAACGTGTCTTTATTGTTGGGTGTTTGTGTATGTAAAAAGTCAATTTGTAAATCCACAATGTTCCATGAAGAATGGCTTTTATTAGTTATTATCAAAAGCTATTATGCTTTGATTTCCTTACATTTCATTTTGAAGAAATATTATATCTTGGGGTTACCTTACTGTTAGGACCATTTGCAATACACAAAACACTTTAGGTGTAATTCACAAAAGTGGTGATATTGAGACTAAATAAAAGTGGAGATATAAATGTTGGATTTCCCACCAAATTCACAAACCTGTATCTCCACTTTTGTGAATTTGTATTTTAAACAGACAGTTAAATCTGTTTAAAATGTAATTTGTATGTAGTTTGAAAGACAAATTCATAGAAGTCTGTAAACTGTCTTGCTTTCATTAAAAATGGTGATCGAGTCAGAATTTAGGCAGATTTCTGTTTGTGAATATGGAAAGTATTTTACACCAGTTAACCACCACTTTTACTCCAAAAATAGGCTCTCTCTACTTTTGTGAATTCCCCTCCCCATGTGTCTTTTTTTTGTGAGAGCCAATATGTCAGCCCTGGCATAGAAATAAACATTTTTGGATTAGGTCTTCAAAATCTACATGAAGTAAGGTGTTCCAGTTCATGAGATGCAAATGCGGTGCCCTGTCCTAGTCTTAGGCTTGGTTTGGTTACTAACTCAACAGCAAGTACAATGCTGTAATGAAAAGCAATATACAACAATTGGAAGTGTGTGTTTGTGTGTGTTCGTCAGTCATGGTGTTTTGCAAAGAATACAATTAAAGCAGCCTTAGCTCACAGCTTGCTGTCATAGATGGTATTCAAAAGTTTAACAGAAATATGTTTCTTGTTGCTAAAGGAGGTTACTGAATAGAACAATTCACATACTTTTCCCCATGTTTAAAATGTGTCAATTATTGACAAAAACACAATTTTGTTCTTAATTGAGTTGTATAAGTAGCATTGAAAGTTGAGAATTTAAATATCCCTTATAAAGGATATGCAATTCTTTAGGCCAACTTTAGGAAGATCTGGTGGCAGGGACTACTTTAAAGGAACAGTAACACCAAAAAATGAAAATATTATGTATTACTGTAGTGCTGCACTGATAAAACTGGGGTGTTCGCTTCAGAAACTCTGACATAATTTATATGAGCAAGCCATTGTGTAGCCATGGGGGCAGCCATTCAAAGCTGAAAAATTCTTCAGAACTTATCTGTGATCTACTGTGTGTATCATGTGCTTGAATTGCTGCCCAGCAGCTAGTTTATATAAACTAGTCTTTCTGAAACAAACATACCAGTTTTACCAGTGCAGGGCAACAGTGCATTATATTGTAATTCCTTTAAAATACCTTTGGTGATGTATTTTTTATCTCTAAATTACACTTCAAATTCACTCTACAGTATAAAATTTCATTCCTGAACCAGCAAGTATATATTTTAAGTTGTAATATAGGTGTGTGGGCAGCCATCTCAGGTAATTGTGCCTGGTCATGTGCTTTCAGAAAGAACACTTTAGAATAGAACTGATTTCTGGCAGGCTGTGGTTTCTCGTACTCAATGTAATGCAGTGGGACTTGGCTTTTACTATTGAGTGCTGTTCTTAGATCTGCCAGGGAGCTGTTATCTGGTTACCTTCCCATTGTTCTGTTGTTAGGCTGCTGGGGGGGGGGGTGATACCACTCCAACTAGCAGTAGAGAGTAACTGAAGTGTATCAGAGCACAAGTTACATGACTTTGGGCAGCTGGGAAACTGACAATATATCTGGCCCCATGTCAAAATTAATTATAAAAAAAATCTGTTTATGGATTTCAATGCAGAATTCTGCTGAGCAGCACTATTAACTGATGCGTTTTGAAAAAAAAAAAGTCTATCCCTTTAAGCATAAGCACACAATTACACACGGATGTAGGTTATTTTGGTGGTTTTACGACAAGTTTGTAAACTTTAACTTTTTCTCTCCCAGTCGAGAATATGAACATGATGCTCTCCTCAAAAAGTTTAACAATGCAAGATATTCCAGCTCAGAGGATGAGGAAGATGCTTGGGGAGGGCCTGCAACTGACCTGTAACAGTGCTGCTGCGAAACCCTTTTTACATTTATGGACTGAACATGGATACAGAACGCACAGTGAACAAAAGCTTCCAAACCTGTACATTAAATCGATTTTTGTTGTTGTTTTAATAATAAATAATTTCTTTTGCATGTTGCATTTTTCTTCAGGAACAAAAAAGGAGTTCCATTTTTCTGATATCAAATAAAACATGACTGTCACAGAGTAATATTAAAACGGGCACAAATGTATTCCAATATCTCTAAGGCATGTTATCCAGGCATGCCACATTCAACTTGGCTCTGCCACATTCCAAACCAACGGAGAGTTAGCTCCTCATTAGATCAGTTACATATGCACAAAATTTAGGAAACCAAACATTTAAAGGGAAAGCTCACTTTAAATTTTACCTTTTGGTACACTGTTATTGGAAGTATTCCACATAACTGTGCAGCAAAATATTTTCTCATTTATCTTCCTTTACATAACCCCTCCTCAAGATCTGTTGTTCAGACCATATGCCAGTTTAAATGTCACACTGAAGAGCTACTGAAAAAATATAATTTTCATTAAAAAAATGAAATAAGACGCTGTTCATTGTATTATGCTCCATATACAACATACCAAAAGTTTATTGTAAAATGTAGTTGCCAATTATACCAATGAAAAATACCCCACTGCATTTTAAAAAGTCCATTTTTGTTAGGGATTTTCCATCTTCATTGCCGATTATACAAATGCATTATAAAGATGATTTCACAATAAACCTTTAGAGAGGGACTTCAATGTCTTCTAGGCAGAAAGTGAATGAACAAGATGTGGTAAGACATAAGATATTCTATACATATTTCCTTATTGCACTGTGCCCTTGATAAGAAGAGGTGCCCACATACAGAAACTGAAGAAGCATTCAGTCAATCTTTTGCAACCTCACATGATACACTGAACCACTTGAAGAAAATGAGCTCCTGGAGTTCTACAAACATGATATTCACAAAGATATTGTATGTTTATAGCATATTTGTGCTTTGAACACAATTCATGTGGGCATCTAGACAAAGTAGGCTATAAAAAATAAAGATATCCACATATCTTCCTGGGCATCACAAATGCAGCAGAGTGTGTAGACACAAAAAGCTAATCTTCTCATAAGTAGACTGGGATCTCCTGTCCTGTAAGAAGCCGGTATGTAGATGCTGGCATAGTTTTTATATGGACCTGCAGACAGAGGTAAATTATCAGAAGTGTACAGTAACAATTGAAATTGCTACATTTTTATTTCTATGTGGGTAATAGTAATGTTAGGAGAAGATTGTTTAGTTAGTCCCCTCTTTATATGATAGCTTTAATAAAGGCTTTGCCTAAACTGCCACCACTCTCAAGGCTGACTGACCAGCCCTTTGGTTGTGTTACAATGCTGTAAAACAAAGTGAAAAAGACAAGGTTATATTGCTTTGGTCAATAACCAGTTGCAAAGGGTCCTAATATAGGAGGGATGACTACCAGGTTTCTATATAGTATAGGGATGCACCGAATCCAGGATTCGGTTCGGGATTCGGCCAGGATTCGGCCTTTTTCAGCAGGATTCGGATTCGGCCGAATCCTTCTGCCGGCCGAACCGAATCCTAATTTGCATATGCAAATTAGGGGCAGGGAGGGAAATTGCGTGACTTTTTGTCAGAAAACAAGGAAGTAAAAAATGTTTTCCCCTTCCCACCCCTAATTTGCATATGCAAATTAGGGTTCGGATTCGGTTCGGTATTCGGCCGAATCCTCCGTGAAGGATTCGGGGGTTCGGCCGAATCCAAAAAAGTGGATTCGGTGCATCCCTAATATAGTATCTCTCTGTAGAAGTTATAAAACTATGCCCAGAATCATTAGTTCCCTGTAGTGGGCATAATTTTGCTGGAAAATCACGGGTGTAACTATAGAGAAAGCAGACCTTGTGACTGCAGCAGGGCCAAGTGGGATGCAGACTGAATATCAATGTCAAATATATATTTATAAATAGCTTATTCCCAACATTAGGGGGGCGCAAAAAGATTTTGCTGTTGGGCCCAATAACTTCCAGTTACACCATTGTGGATAATACTGTATATAATCGTATAGCAAGTCTGTCAACAGCATGTTTTCTCAATGGCACTTCTAGCACAGGAGCCATCTGAGCCGACACCTGCAATACCCCCCTCGAGCACTTACCTTTCCTGCGCCGGAGGGGCCACGTCGGCTCTTCTAGTGCAGTTATACTCTCTTGCACTAAAAGAGCCAAATTTTATTTTAGAAACCAGAAGTTACCAGGTGCAGCTTTTTTTGCCACCTTCAGTAACTCATTCGGCGCTACCTGCTGAGGCGAGTTTTGCAATTCGTCTTATTGGTGCAGCGACCCTGTGTGTACTCCAAGCACAAGTTTTCTCACCTCCCCAGTAGCATCCATCAAAGTCTGGATGATCTTCTCATGAGCTGTTGCCACAACACTTTGTCCATTTATTTCAATGATTCGATGACCCACTCTGATACCTCCACGCTCTGCAATGCCACCACGCACCAGGCTACATATCTGTGTGTGTAAATAGATATATTTGAATGATGTCAAACTGGAAAATGTTAGTGCACAAGATTCTTCTCTTTATTATCCAGAATTTGGTAGCAAATAATATTCTTACTTAACCAAAAATCAGTAAATTGGGTAATTCTCATTGTGCTGAAATAGTTCACAGCTAAGCAATTTAACTCACATACTACACTTCCATGCTGCTCTGCTTTGCATGATGGATTGTATACAAATAAAGGTATGGGACATGGGATTTTCCAGATAACTGATCTTTTCGTAATTTGGATCTTCATACTTTAAGTCTACTAGAAAAGCATGTAAACAATAAATAAACCCAATAGGCTAGTTTTGCTTACAAAAAGGATTAATTATATCTTAGTTTGGATCAAGTACAAGGTACTGTTTTATTATTACAGAGGAAAAAAATAATTAATTTTTAAAAATTTGGATAGATTTTCAATGCCCCTTAGGACAAAATAATTGTAGTTTTTTTTTATTGAGCCACACTCTCAATCATCAAGAACATTTTTGGTACTGTATATGTTTTTATGACACAGATCCTTGTTTTCTATGTTTGCCTTCTAGTTTTGTGATTGCTCTTTTCCCCACACAAGCAAGCTTTTTATTATTTAAAAATTATGATTAATAAGAAAAGTAAATGATGCAAGAAAACATGAGCGATATAAAACATTGGCTTTTAATAAATTTGTCCCTTATTGTAGTATTAATATGTTTAAAACATTCTGTCCCCTCTGACTTAAATGCTTTCCTCTTCATTCCTATTAGGGATGCACCGAATCCACTATTTGGGATTCGGCCGAATCCTTGGTGAAAGATTCGGCCGAATACCAAACCAAATCCATATGCAAATTAGGGGCAGGAAAGGAAAAAGTGGAAAACAATCTTTTGTGACGAAAAGTCACGTGATTTCCCTACCCGCCCCTAATTTACATATGCAAAATAGAATTCAGATTCGGTTCAGCTAGGCACAAGGATTCGGCCGAATCCTGTCCGAATCCTGAACTGAATCCTGGATTCGGTGCACTCCTAATTCCTATTAACTTCCTAAGTGGTCTTTAAAGGACCAGTAACATCAAATTTTTTTTTAAAAAAATTCGTTAGAATACAACAAAAAAAAACTAAAATTTCAAAATTGCAAAGCCTTTATTAAGAAATAACTTACCGAAACTCCACTTCCTGTCCTCTTCAGAAACGGCGATATGGCGACCATCCATAGTGCGGTGCTGGATTTGTCCTCCCTGGCTAGCTCCCATAGTATACTGACAGCAGGAAGACGGTGCTGGAAAGCGGACGGCTGGATGAAAAGCTGAAGTGCCCGGTGTGTTCCCGGAACATCCTTGTGCAGAGCAGTGCGCCTCTGGGGAGATCTTGCGAGACTCAGCTTCCTACTAACCCGGCCCTGCAGCAGCAGGCGATTCTTAGCGAGAGTGCCCAGGCGGGTGGCTGGGCACACAGACATCGCATGCATCGCCGATTGTCTCTTCATCCCCTCTGGGCGCATCTATCAGCGCAGGAGAGTTACATCGCTCAGATACAAGAAGCGTGTGCGGCTGGTGCCGGTGTCTGTGTGAGGCGCAAGAGTGAGCGCACACCGACAGCCGCACACTTTTTTCACAGGCAGCAGCAGCAGCAGCAGCACTCGGCCATTCTCATGCACGGATTGTACTCTGCATCGCGCCGCTGCCCGGAAGCCTCCTTAGTCCCGCTCTGGAGAAAGGCTGCTGGGATTGTACCGATTCCGCCTTTTGGTTTCCGGGGCTCCCCTCCTCCTCCTCAGGTTTATCAGCATGCTTAGCGAGAGTGCCACAGGCCTGGGCCCCTGGGTGCTTCACATGCAAGCGGCAGTTGTGGCAGTGACCGGGAGCTGAAGCCGGAGCGATGGAGGGGACAGGGGAGTGCTGCTGCTGCCTGTGAAAAAAGTGTGCGGCTGTCGGTGTGCGCACACGCTTCTTGTATCTGAGCGATGTAACTCTCCTGCGCTGATAGTTGCGCCCAGAGGGGATGAAGAGACAATCGGCGATGCATGCGATGTCTGTGTGCCCTGCCACCCGCCTGGGGCACTCTCGCTAAGAATCGCCTGCTGCTGCAGGGCCGGGTTAGTAGGAGGCCGAGTCCCCGCAAGATCTCCCCAGAGGCACACCGTGCACTTCAGCTTTTCATCCAGCCGTCCGTTTTCCAGCACAGTCTTCCTGCTGTCAGTATACTATGGGAGCTAGCCAGGGAGGACAAATCCAGCACCGCACTATGGATGGTCGCCATATCACCGTTTCTGAAGAGGACAGGAAGTGGAGTTTCGGTAAGTTATTTCTTAATAAAGGCTTTGCAATTTTGAAATTTTAATTTGTCTTGGTGTTTTTTGTTGTTGTATACTAACGAATTTTTTAAAAAATGTTTTTGATGTTACTGGTCCTTTAATGATTTTACATTTCCTGCTTAGGGCAAAATACTGAGTAATTATTTAACAAGCAAAATGAAAATGATTTCTGTTCTATTTTTAGCAAAATAACTTACATCTGTTGCAGTAAATATCCTAAGTGCTTAAGTTTGATTTGCTGAAATTTACTTGACTTAAACAGTAAATGAGATAAAATTATGGTCCATATTACCCAGAGGTTCTAGTAATCTTATATTTTTGTAAGTGGAATCTTTTAATAAAATGTTTACTTATTTCCTTTCAATGGTTTTTAATCGTGATGCATTTTTAAACTGGCTTTACCATGCTATTAACTCTGTGTACCCATTGGGGAATTGGCTAGCAACAGCACTTTCATTTTTTGAGAGGTTAATCTTTGAAAATTTAAACTACAGGTATGGGACCTGTTATCCAGAATGCGCGGGACTTGGGGTTTTCCGGATAATGGATCTTTATGTAATTTGTATCTTTATACCTTAAGCCTACTAGAAAATCGTGTAAGTATTAAACAAGCCCAATAGACTGGGTTTGCCTCCAGTACAGCTTAGTTTGGATCAAGTACAAGGTACGGTTTAATTATTACAGAGAAAAAGGAAATAATATTTAAAAATTTGGATTCTTTGGATAAAATTGTGTCTATGGGAAACGGCCTTTCCATAATTTGAAGCTTTTTAGAATATGGGTGAAATTATGCTTTTTTCCACCTTTAACCTGACCTGTGAGTGCCATTCTTTATCACTATATATCCCTCTGGCAATTTGTGGTTAACTCAATTTCACCTTTTTGCTTAATATATCCTCTTGCCTGTATCTGTTGTTCATGTTCATATAACCTGTTCACAGAAAACAACTTTGTGAATATTACAGTCTTATCACACTTACCACTCCATCTTCAACACAAAAGCCTAACTGATGGCTAACACTGGGTCTCTGAATAATGGCAGTGATCACTGGAGGGCAGCGAACAATACTCAGAATGACTTCGCTTTGCCCCTTTAGGTCCTAAAAAAATAAATAATTTTGTACATTTTACTGCAAAATCCATGCCCTCCTGTTATTAAATAAAAATTAGAAAATGTTTCATGTACCATAAGTCTTAAGGCCATATTTATGTAGATGTGTAAAAATTAACAAACATAATGGTCTGCATAGCTTTCCACATGTCATCATATTAGCTTAAAACAGCGTAAAAACAGATGTAGATTGTATAAAACTGCGTACTATACATACATCCTTATTCACTAATCTGGTTTCTATGCAAGTTTACTAGACTTGTCTAGCTTTGTTTTTAGATCCAATTTAACTCTGACATACTATCTCATTAATATAGCACATGGGGTTTGCAACCTTTAAAAAAAAAACAGAGATGGGGAGGGTCAGGACCAATCCAAGAAAATTTGACTGGTAAAACATCGACCAGGTGGCAACCCTGACAGCACATCTATGTACAGTATTTAAACCAAAGTGAAGCTCAGAGTTAGTTTATGTTGGAATATATGCAACAGCATTCATGCTTAAACTTTGTGTGCTGCACTAAACAGTCACAAGATGTGCTCTGAATATTGGTAATGCGTGTTTGCAATGATCTATGCTTTTGTATTATTGCACTCTGTTGTTTGTGTCCTCTTCCACCATTTATATTATTTTTGGTTTTCCACAATGTTAAATGTGCTCTGTGTTATCCCTGAGTGATTCACAAGTAAATCTTCTCACAAGTTGCTTTGCCAAGTGTTCCCTGTATGATCATCATAAAGACCACCTCTGCCAACAGTTCACACCACATATTTCCTTCTCAGTTTTTTACATTTGTCCCAATTGACCTTTTCCCAGCACACCCTTCTCACCCGGATTAGGCCTTGGCATGTTGAAAAGGGAAGCCCTACCAGGCTGGTGCCATTTACACTAGTCACATGATCTCCAATGCTCAGATCTCCACTTCGTTCAGCAGGACCTCCATGCATTAGGTTGGCTATAACCACAGTAGGCAGCAAGGATCCCCATCCAGATTCAACCACGGCTATGCCAAGCATTTCGCCCCGCTGCTTTTGGATACACACCTAGGGAGAAAAATCTGCATATCATAGCAAAAATTAACAGCATTGTTTTTTGGATTAGAGAATTGTAAACAATGCGGAGTTTCAAATATAACATTATTTGAAACTGGAAATGTTAAGAAGGGAAGTGTTTGGAAATGTACATTTGAAACACACAATAATACTTCCTGTTACAGTACAGTAATGTATGTGGCTGCATTCCCACTAAAAAAGTTGCCGTTGTGACCTGGTTTTGGCTGAAATTTCAGGTTTTTATTCCCCATCAATGTTTTTATTGACATTTTAAGTTTTACAATATAATCTGTATATTTGGCCTAATAGAGGGTCCTTTGCAAAAGTTTGTCAAACTGTAACAAACCGGTAACAAACCGAAGAATAAAGCAACATATTAAACTCAGCACCATTTTGTGTAGCAGACTTATTCTTGCACTTAATAGTATAATTAGCAAGCTAAATATAATGCATATATTCACAATTTGTCGCTTTGGGAATATTAGACATAGGTTATGCATACAAGTATAGCAGCAGTCAGGATGTGGACTTGGATCCTCTATAATTGAGCCGTGGTTGCCAGATTCTTAGGAATTTGGCATGTGTATATGAAAACTATTAAGATTATCATTTAATCAATTCTATGTTTAAAGGCTGGAAAGGGTAAAATATTGTTTTTTTTTTATATCTGAGTATCGAGTACTATATTCTGTCTGACACCCCTTATTAACAGCACTTTTCACATAATGATTTTAATATGTCTCCTTTTAGAAAACACTTATTTTTAAAATAAAAGTCACCGTTGTATTTTTAAGCAGTTTTTGGGCAGTTACAAATGTTTCATTTTGTTTACAATTCACCTTTATAAACTTTAAAGGGCTTGTATACCTTTAAATTAACTAAGTATGATGTAAAGAGTGATATTTTGAGGAAATTCACATTTGCTTTTCAATTTTTATTTGTAGTTTTTGAGTTATTTAACTTTTTATTCAGCAGCTCTCCAGTTTGAAATTTCAGCAATCTGGTTGCTAGGGCTCAAATTACCCTAGCAATCATGCATTGATTTGAATAAGAGACTGGAATATGAATTAAGAGGGCCTGCATAGAAAAATAAGTAATTAAATGTAGCAATAACAACACATTCGTAGCCTTTGAAAGCTGGAAAGAGTCAGAAGAAGAAGGCAAATAATTAAAAGAAAAACTATAATAAAAAAATAATAAAGACCAATTGAAAAGTTGCTTAGCATTGGCCATTCTATAATATACCAAAAGTTAACTGAAAGGTAAACCATCCTTTTAACACAACTGAAATATTGTATTAATGTACTTAATGGTTCAATAGATACGTGTTCTAAAAAAATAAATACAAACAAAAAAATGCTTTGTGTTTTATTTGTGTTCAATGCTTGATAAAATAGTATGCTTTTAATCAATGTAAATATTTGTTTGCTATACCTACACGATCATTATTTAATACTTACCTCCCTGCAGTTGTCACTTTTACTGAAGTGAGGCAAATCTGCATTATACAGGTGTTCCTCCCTTTGACCAGGGCCAACCCTCTCTGACTGCAGAAAGTTTTGATAGGCCAGACCGAAAGCTTGACCAATAGCTTGAGCAATGAGCCGAGCCTAGGAGGGATTAAAAAAATAACATAAAAATACATGTGATTTGTTTGCATCTAGTCTTTAGAAAAAAAGGAGATTTTGTGTACTCACCGTTAAATCTTTTTCTCTTTGGTCACTTGGGGGACACAGGGACAATGGGTATAGCTGGTACATCCAGGAGGGCAGGACACAACAATAGGAAAAACTTAGCCCCTCCTCTACTGGCTATACCCCCAGCAGGCGGAGCTTAGATCAGTTTGTTCCAAAGTCAACAGGAAAAATTTTTATTAACCGTACAACTTAGAATTAAACATAACATGTCTGACGGAAAAAATGAGGGCCTCAGTCTAGGGAGGGAAGCCCTGTGTCCCCCAAGTGACCAAAGAGAAAAAGATTTAACGGTGAGTACACAAAATCTCCTTTTCTCTAAGTCATCTTGGGGGACACAGGGACAATGGGGACGTACCAAAGCTGTCCCCTTAAATCTCCGGGAGGGAGAGTGAGGCCTAGGTGGAAGTAACCACAGCGGCTTGAAGCACTCTTCTGCCAAAGCGAGTGTCAGAAGCCGCAAAGGTATCGAAATGGTAAAACTTTGAAAAGGAGTGGACAGAGGTCCACGTAGCTGCCTTGCACAGCTGCTCTGCTGATGCTTGGTTCCTGAACGCCCAGGACGTACTCATTCCCCTAGTAGAGTGGGCTGTGAGTCTAGCTGGTGGCGTTCTTCCACGTGCCACGTAGGCTCGATGAATCGCTTGCTTGATCCAGCGTGAAATGGATGATTTTGTGGCCGCCCCTCCTTGGTGGGGGCCTGAAGGAATGACAAGTAAGGAATCCACTTTGCGAAAATCCTGGACTCTGTGTAGGTAAAACTTTAGAGCTCTAACAGGATCCAGTGTATGTAGAGCCTTCTCCTTAGGGTTGGAAGGTGAAGGGCAGAAGGTCGGTATTGTAATTTCCTGGTTTAGGTGAAAATCAGATACTACCTTAGGCAAAAAAGATGGAATGGTGCGTAGGACTGCTCTATCGTGGTGAAAAACGAGGAAGGGTGGTTTGCATGACAGTGCGCTGAGCTCTGAAACACGTCTCGCAGAGGCAATGGCCAGAAGGAAGACAGTTTTCCAGGTAAGCCAGAGAAGCGGTACGGATCCTAATGGCTCGAAAGGAGGGTCTTGAAGAGCCCGTAAGGTGAGATCCCATAGAGGAGCTGGTGCACGAACTGGAGTAGCCAAATGTGATACTCCCTGCATAAAAGTCTTGACGTCCGGCAAAAGAGCAATCCGTTCTTGAAAAAGGACAGATAAGGTGGAGACTTGTGATTTAAGAGAGCCAAGGGATAGCCCCATGGAAAGACCCTCTTGCAGGAACTCCAGAATGTTCGGAATAGAGAACCGTTTGAACTGCATCTTGTGACGTACACACCATTGGTGGTAGGTAGACCAGACTCTATGGTAGGTCTTTGCCGAGACAGGCTTTCTGGCCGCGCACATGGTGTTAGCTACTGCCTGGGAAAAACCCTTCTGGATCAGAATCTTGGTTTCAAGAGCCACGCCGTCAAATTTAGATTGGTTGGGTTTGGGTGGCGGATTGGACCTTGCATTAGAAGATCCGGGACTTGAGGTAGGGTTCAAGGCTCTGCCACGGACATGCTGAGAAGGTCTGTGTACCAGGAGCGTCTCGGCCACCTCGGTGCTATGAGGATGAGAGTGGTCTGCTCTCGCTGAAGTTTCCTGAGAGTCCTGGGGACGAGAGGTAAGGGAGAAAATGCATAGGCCAGATGGAACTGCCATTTGGCTGTCAGAGCGTCTGCTGTTATGGCTAGTGGATCTCTGTATCGAGCTATGAACGCTGGGACCTTTCGGTTGTGCCTGGTCGCCATTAGATCCACCTCTGGGATGCCCCACCTCCGTATTATCTCCTGGAAGATCTCGTCCTTCAATGACCACTCCCCTGGGTCTAGGGATTGTCTGCTTAGATAGTCCGCTTCCCAGTTTAGCAGTCCTGGGATGTAAATGACTGACAGATGGGTCTGATGAGCCTCGGCCCACTTGAAAATGAGATTGACTTCGTCTAGTGCACCTCTGCTTCTTGTGCCCCCCTGGTGGTTGATATAGGCCACCGCTGTGGCGTTGTCGGACTGTATCTTTACGGCCTGACCTTGTAGGATCTGTTGCCAATGGATTAGGGCTAGGCGGATTGCACGAATCTCGAGCAAGTTGATTTGTAGTCTCACTTCCCGTGAGTTCCACTGACCCTGAGCCGAGAGACCCTCGAGGACTGCTCCCCATCCGAATAGACTCGCATCCGTCGTGAGTATGCTCCATGTCGGTTCTCCCATAGGTCTGCCCAGGGACAGATGTGTGTGGTCCAACCACCAGAGGAGAGACGCTCTTGTCTTGTTGGAAAGTCGAATCTCTTGAAGGAGGGATTTCCTCTTCCAAGACCTCAGAATATTCCACTGGAGTTCCCGTAGATGGAATTGGGCGAAAGGTACTGCTTCTATGGCGGATACCATGACCCCTAACACCCTCATGCAGAACTTGACTGAGTGTTGAGGCTTCTGAAGGAGCGACCTTACTAAGGCTTGGAGATGACAGACCTTTTCTTGAGGTAGATAAATTCTCTGTGTTTGTGTGTTGAATTGCATGCCGAGGAAAACCATGGATTGGCTGGGCGTTAGGGAAGACTTTTCTAGATTTAGGACCCAGCCTAGCTCCTGGAGCTTGTCCCTGGAAGTTTGGAGAGATCTCTGAGCTTCCGAGGAGGAGGGTGCTTTGATTAGCAGGTCGTCCAGGTAGGGTGTGATGGAAACTCCGGCATTGCGAATCACTGCAGTTGCTGCTGCCATGATCTTTGTGAAGACCCTCGGAGCGGACATTAGCCCGAAGGGAAGGCTTGTGAACTGATAGTGGCAATTTTGGAAGGCAAATCTCAAATATTTCTGATGCGGTGGGAAAATGGGAACATGAAGGTAGGCATCCTTTATGTCTAGAGAAATCAGGAATTGTCCTGGGGACATCGCCGCGATGACAGATCTGAGAGACTCCATCTTGAATCTTCAATAACGAAGAAATTTGTTTAATTCCTTGAGATCTAAAATTGGTCTTACCGATCCGTCCTTCTTGGGCACTACAAAGAGGTTCGAATAGTAGCCCTTGAAAAGTTCTGTGACCGGTACGGGAATGATAACTTGCGCCTTCGAAAGGGCTGATATTGCGCTGAGAAAGGCTGTCTTCTTGTCTGGGTTCTGTGGCAGTCTGGACATGAAGAAACGATGGGGGGGGGGCTTGAGGCAAATTCTAGATGGTAGCCCTGGGTTACTACCTCGTGAATCCATGAGTCTTGTATGAGTGTGGTCCATGCCTTGGAAAATTTGCCGAGCCTGCCCCCTATCGGACCTGTGACTGCCGAAGTGCAGACGTAGTCATGCTGAGGCAGTCTTGTCTCCAGCCTTAGGGATGTGTTTCTTATTTTGCCAGGAGGATCTCTGTTTTCCGCTAAAACGTCCTCTGTTTGCAAAAGATGATCGAGGTGGAGAAGATCTCGTGTGCTTGGCTTGGGAGCCACGAAAAAATTTTCCCCTGCGGAAGGAGGGCCGAGCTTTAGGCTGTGGTAGTAGGGTGCTCTTGCCCCCTGTTGCTTGGCTGATAATTTTGTCCAGGTCAGGACCGAACAGAAGTTTTCCCTTAAAGGGAATGGAGGTTAGAGACTTCTTTGAGGAAAGGTCTGCCGACCAGAGCTTCATCCAAAGTGATCTGCGGGCTGCCACAGAGAGTGCCGATGATCTGCTGATGACTTGAAGTGCATCTAGTGAAGCCTCACAAATGTAGTCATTTGCTTCCTTAATCTGGGAAGCACATTGGGAAAGCTCATGGCGGGGTGTCCCAGCATCAATGGCAGTAATTAAGAAGTCTGACCAGGACTGGACTGCTCTGCTGACCCATGCCATGGCTAGGACAGGTCGTAGTGAAGTGCCTGAAGTGGAGAACACAGAGCTTAGAAGACTTTCGAGTTTCTTATCCATCGAATCCCTGAAAGACGAAGCATCCGGGACAGGAAGTGCGGTGTTCTTAGAGAGCCGAGATACCGGCGGATCCACTGAAGGTGGCATTGACCACTTCTCTGTAAGCTCCTTGGGAAACGGATAGAGTCTTTGAAATTTTCTATTTGTTTGAAAACGTCTCTCCGGAGTATCCCATTCCTGCTGTATGATCTGATCAAGTTGAGCATGTGCAGGAAAAACAGGTGAAGTCTTACTATGACGTTTAAACAGGCTCTTTGCTGTGTCAGATGATGCCCCTGGGTCCTGAAAATGAAGGGTTTCAAGTACAGAGGTAATGAGTGCATCCACAGACTCTGAGGAATTCCTGCGCGAATCCTCATCCTCCCTTTCTGAGTCTGATAAGAGTTCGCCGTCTGATTGCCCGAATTCATCTCCAGAATCAGGTAGGAATGGCGAAAAACATCTGGAAGGAGAATCGCTCTCTTCATCAGATGGAGAAGGAGCTCTACGCTTTGAAACTCTCCCCTTTGGCTTGTCTAGACGGGAAAGCAACTTGTCCAGAGACTGTGCTAACTTAGGTATCCCAGAAGCTAACTGCGCTGCCCACTCTGGAGTGGATGGTTGTATATGAGATGGCCTTGGAGGTGAGGCGGAGACTCGAGATGCTGGTTCCCCTTGGCCCCCCTGGTCTACTTGGGGAGGAACAGGTTCTGGAGATTCAGGACCAACCACAGGTGGCTTACACTTAGCACATAAAGTTTCTTTATGCCCAGAGGGCAAACGTTTGCGGCATGTGGCACAAGCTAAATATCTGACTTGGGCAGAAGGTGCCCCCCTAGAAAAAGGCTTGTCACTAGGTCCCTCAGACATTTTAGTAGCAGATACACTACAGAGTATTATATGCAATATATATAATATATAATATACAGCAATGAATATCTTAGCTCAAACCGTGCTGTGGTAAACCCAGCAGAGGAGTCTTTCCCTGGGGACTGGCAGCGAAGGCAGGCTGCTATGGTGTCTCCCGCAGCTGTCTCCTGTGTCTGCTGCTGTCTCAATATGAAGGAGGCTGCAGAGGTCTAGAAGCTGAAAAACGCTTCCCCCAAAGGCGCTCTTATTGCGCTGTTGTTGCGCTATAGTATGCGCACTGTCTCTTGCCCCCAGCTCCGGTGCGGTGAAACAAAATGGCCGCCGTGAACTGAAGGAGCGTTCAGATCACGCGAGACCAAGAGGAAGACGCGCCAAACTAGCGCGGATCGTTCCTGCGCACCAGGGAGGCTTCTGCCATATCTTTTCCCCCTGTTTAAAACAGCTGACACTCCCCACACACAGGTGCGCATTTACATTATTACAGCGCTGCCCCTTCAGCTCCGTTCCCTATAGGAGGAGGGAGGGGAACATGAAGGAGGGGTTTGGGAGCCCTGCTCACAGCTAGTCTCACTTCCTTTCTGGCAGCGCCGTGGCTGAACAGCGCTTGTCTTTTTGGGGCTTCCTTAGGAGACAGATCTCACCTCTAATATGCAGAGAGAGAGATAGAAGAGAGGAGAGTAGGACAGCACGATATACTCACAGAGTCCTGCGCTTTCTCCTCTGCCCTCCGGCCAGTCAGTTTCCACCTAAAAAAGGGGAGACTATTATGAGACTGGATGGCAAATTAATGGCCCCGGAGTCAGGTCCCACGTTGGGGAATGCCTATGGGTAGCCTCTGCTCAGTGTAGAGGGTCTGGGCATTCCCTGGTGTCAAGCAACTGACAAAATTGAAAATAATAAACAGAGTACAATTCTGACGTCCTATCCTCCTGAGGACACAACAAAAACTGATCTAAGCTCCGCCTGCTGGGGGTATAGCCAGTAGAGGAGGGGCTAAGTTTTTCCTATTGTTGTGTCCTGCCCTCCTGGATGTACCAGCTATACCCATTGTCCCTGTGTCCCCCAAGATGACTTAGAGAAAATGGAAAGGAAATCTTTACTCATATTTCTGTAAAGTTGTCAACACATGCTAAGATAATAATATATAATAAATTACACACAATCTCACCAGTTTAAAATGGGTCAGGAAACAAAAAAGACAGTTTAATGTAGGAACGTGGTAAAAGTCAAAAGTATCCTGCATTTTGTGGCAAAATCCCCACAGCTCAGGGGAGGCCCCCCTTGGGTGGGTAATAAAAATCCAAGTCTCAACACGTTCTAATGATTTTTTTTATTTAAATGTCTTCCTATTAAGGTCTGTGGGTGCCCTCTGACTTTTCTTGGCTTAGAGCACTAAAATAAAATTTTGAAGCAAATAAACTGTAGGTTCACAAGGATTGTCAGATGAACTAAGGAATGCTTAGTTTATCTGACAGCTTCTTCAATGGTATTTGCCACACATACTCCCAAACAATAAATGTGATAAATGATAAGTTTCCAAGGCCACTGGGCCCTAGCCTGCTGCCTATCTTCCCTGCTTCTTTCTTTTGGTCATGGTCGCTGTATCTTCACAGATTTTAAGCAAAGGGGTGAGCCTTGTGTTGAAGTCACAAAGGCCTATTTAACCTAGCCCCTCTTCCACAGAATCCCTACTTGGGTGATGTACCACCAGATTCCTTCCTCACTCCTCAACTACTTTACAAAATTAACCTACAACTAACTCTCAGCACCAACAGTGAGCTCCAAGAATATAACCGGCCTCAGGTTCTCTGGAGTCATACACTGCTTTTCTTATTAAGAGGAGGTAGTACCCACTTCTCTCCCTTATACAACTTTTTGTGGGTACTTTCCATACTCACCTGGTAACTAAATTAGACATAACAGTATTTATTAATTTCTTATAAGTGTAACAGTCTGCGGGCCATAAAATGTCTAGGAGCCCTGTAATTCAACCAATTAATCTAAATTAAAATGAGTAACAATTTTGCACACTGATTTTTGATATTACGAGTATGAAATATTATTTCCAAAAGTGGAAAATTTTTCTATCTGAAGTGTTCTGTTAATGCTATAGGAGTACAAGCGCAGAAAGAGCTGAAAGAGTCAGACATTCTTAGCTGTGATAAGTACTGTCTAACAGCACAGTAGAATCTGTAAGCATTAATTCTATTAATTCTTTCTATTTGCATACATATAAACATGTACCGGTAGTTAATATGAGGCCCTCCTGCTGTATCACTTCCATGCAAACAGTTAGACAGCCCATAAGGTAGAAAGGTTTCTGACTGAATATTTCCCTGCTTGGTAAACACCAGTCCTAGTAAGCAGGGTGGAGGAAGTACAATTGATATGAATAGTTTATTTTAAATCTGGCACACAGCAAACTAAAAATTACAACAGCCTAATCTGCACAAAAAAAAACTAATCTGCACAAAAAAACTAAAAACTAATCTGCACAAAAAAAAACCCCAAAAGCAGACAGCACAAAAATATACTTGCAAAATATTATGGATGCATAGGATAGAATAGCACATAAGAGCGTTTTCAGCCCCATTTTTTCCCTACATATTCCTGTACACACTGCCTACCTTTGTCTTTCATATTCTGGAATTCCCACATTGCAATAATACATTATAACAAGGCAAGAAGAGAAAAAAAGATCAAAAGAAAGAAAAAGGTGCCACAAGCCACACAACTATGGTTGTCCTTTCTTTGCTTGCAAACTATTAGTCAAGGCTTTTTGCAGAAACTCACATCATCAGACTGAAAAACATGGCAAAGTATTCTGTTGGGCTTCTTCTGGGTTGGAGAGTCTTGTGCACGGGGAATTTTCCTGCGTGCCATAAGGACTACAGTACTGCCAATGTCGGCTGTATAGGAGATTGTATGCAGAGGATGGTCCATCAAGGACTCCTAAAATGTAAAAAATAAATAAAGCACATATACAGAAATTTAGACAGATCATGGGTGAGTGCCAGTGTATGTGTATACTGCACAAAAAAAATTCTACATGCTTTCTGACCTGAGTATCTGCAGAAAGAACTTTAACTCTTCTTGTTGACACCATAATATCGACCTCTGTCATTGGTTGTGATTCACCATCTGGTGCCTTAAAGATAAATTACCAAAAAGGAGAAAGAATTTTATACATATAAAAACTAAGCGAACATTAATTTAGTTCTTACAGCTTGACCTCGTTTATCTATAATGATCAGTACAATTATTATTATTAACATGTATTTATATAGCGCCAACATATTGCGTAGCACTGTAAAGTAAATGTGATTATACAACTAGATCACATGAATTACATACATAGAACATATGGAGTAACAAACATCACAATCAATACAGGTACAAAAAGGTGAGGAAGGCCCTATGCATAGGCATACAGTCTAAAGGGAAGGGAGTAATACACAAGGTGTGGGAGTGGGCAAGATTGAATTAAGTGGGTGAGAAATGTGGTATTGTATGCGGTGTTGCGTTTGGTAGTTAAGCAGAGTGAGAGTAGGCTTCTTGAAAGAAGTGCGTTTTCAGAGATTTCTTGAAAGCAGAAAGGTTGGGAGAAAGTCGGACAGACCGTGGGAGAGCGTTCCAGAGGAGGGGTGCAGCCCTTGCAAAGTCTTGAATGCGAGCATGTGAGGAGGTAATGAGAGAAGAGTTGAGTAGCAGGTCAGTAGAGGAGCGTAGTAAGCGATTGGGTGAGTATAAAGAGATGAGTTCAGAGATGTAGGGTGGTGCAGAGTTATGAAGTGCTTTGAAAGTCAGTGTCATTAATATGAATTTGATTCTGAAAGGTAACGGAAGCCAGTGCAGGGATTGACAGAATGGCGAGGCAGAGGAGGAGCGGTTGCTGAGGTGTATGAGCCTTGCAGCAGTGTTCATTATGGACTGGAGAGGTGACAGTCTCTGGAGGGGGAGGCCAATTAAAAGAGAGTTACAGTAGTCTAGACGCGATATGATGAGAGAGTGAATAAGAATTTTGGCAGTGTCTTGGGTGATAAATGATCGTATTTTGGATATGTTCCTTAGGTGGAAGTGACATGATTTAATAAGTGACTGGATATGAGGAGTGAATGACAGGGCAGAATCTAGAATAACCCCAAGGCACCGGGCCTGGGGAGAGGGGGTGATAGTGGAATTGTTAACTATGATGGATACTTCCGGGATG
This sequence comes from Xenopus laevis, assembly GCF_017654675.1. Taxonomy (NCBI): domain Eukaryota; kingdom Metazoa; phylum Chordata; class Amphibia; order Anura; family Pipidae; genus Xenopus; species Xenopus laevis. Next base: position 100,813,440 of record NC_054371.1, on the reverse strand, counting down.
TTACTGGTGTTAGTTGGAGGAAAGAGAACCATTTCAGTTTTAGAGAGGTTTAATTTAAGGTAGCGTTGCGACATCCAGGTAGAGATAGCGGACAGGCAGGAGGAGACGCGAGTTAGGAGTTCAGGGTTGAGATCAGGAGACGAGAGATAGATCTGAGTATCGTCAGCATAGAGGTGGTAGTGGAAACCATACGAATTTATTAATTTGCCGAGGAAGTATAGAGGGAGAATAGCAATGGTCCCAGGACAGAGCCTTGAGGAACTCCAACAGAAAGAGGTAGGGGAGAAGATGATACTCCATTGTAGGAGACACTAAAGGAACGATTGGTGAAGAGAACCAGGACAGGGCTTTGTCACGAAGGCCAAGCAACTAGAGGGATGGAGGAGGAGAGGGTGATCTACAGTGTCAAATGCGGCTGAGAGATCAAGCAGTATTAGAAGTGAGAAATGATTGTTGGCTTTAGCGGTTAAAAGGTCATTAGTTAGTCGAGTCAGGGCAGTTTCCGTGGAGTGTTGTGGCTTAAAACCAGATTGTAGGGGGTCCAGCAGGTTATTGTCAGAGAGGAATGAGGTTAGTCGGTTGTAGACTAGGCGCTCAAGTAGTTTAGAGATGAAAGGTAGCAGAGAGATAGGTCGGAGGTTGTCAAGATTGGAGGGATCGAGAGAGGGTTTTTTCAGAATGGGGGTGACAAGAGCATGTTTTAGTTGAGAAGGAAACAGTCCAGTTGAGAGCGAAAGATTAAATAGGTGAGTTAAGGCTTTGATTAGACAAGGATTGGTATTGCGGAGAAGTTTTGAGAATTGGATCAAGCGGGCAGGTGGTAAGGTGAGAAGAGGCCAGAAGCTTTGAGACTTCCTCATCAGTGACAGGGGTGAAGGAGCACAGGAGAGATTGGGGAGTGTAGAGGGAGGGTGGTGGAAGTCTAGGGGGGTTGAGTAGTGTAATGTCCCTTCTGATAGTGTCAATTTTGTTTTTGAAGTGCTCAGCAATATCTTGAGCAGAGACAGATGTGCATGGAGGGGGTGGAGAAGGGGAAAGGAGAGTGTTAAAGGTGGAGAAAAGGTGTGCTGTTTTTTTAGAAAGGGAGTTAATGAGTGAAGTAAAGTATGTTTGTTTGGCTTGGAAGAGGCTGGTGTTAAATGAGCGCAGGGCAGATTTGTAGCTCCAAAAGTCTGATTATGAACGGGATTTGCGCCAGCGACGCTCAAGTGCACATAAGTGTCTTTGGAGCGCTTTTGTATGAGCAGTATGCCAAGGTTGAAGTGGTTTGGGTCTAGAACGTTTAGTTTTTATAGGAGCAAGCTCATTTAGGGCAGTGGTGAGAGTACTATAGTAGACAGAGGTAGCCACATTAGGACATGAGATGGCTGAGATATTGGAGTGAAGAGAGTCAAAGGAAGAAGAGAGATGTGACACGTCTACAGCTTGCAAGTCAGGGTAAGTACGTGTTTGGGGAATAGCAGGGGGTGAGGAGGGAGTTAGTGAAAGTTGAAATGTGAGCATATTGTGATCAGAGAGGGGAAATGGTGAGTTAGTAAAATTGGTGGTTGAACAGAGTCTGGTAAGTATGAGATCCAGAGCATTACCATTGGAGTGAGAGGGGGAGTCTGAGCATAAAGATAAGCCTAGGGAGGTAGTTAGTGAAAGAAGTTTAGAGACAGAGGAGTTGTTAATGTTGTTAATGGGTATATTAAAGTCACCTAATATGATGGATGGGATGTTAGATGAAAGAAAGTAAGGAAGCCAGGCAGCAAAGTTGTCCAGAAATTGTGCAGTTGGTCCTGGTGGTCGATATATAACAGCAATGCAGAGTGAAACAGGAGAAAAGAGCCTAATGCAGTGCGCATCAAATGAGGAGAATGATAGAGAGGGAACAGGTGGAAGAACTTTAAAAGTACAGTGGGGAGAGAGAAGCAAACCTACCCCACCTCCAGGTCTGTTACCAGGTCTGGGAGTATGAGTAAGGTGTAGGCCCCCATAGGACAGGGCAGCAGGTGAGGCGGTGTCAGTAGGAGAAAGCCAGGTTTCAGTAAGTGCGAGTAGGTTAAAGGAATTTGCAATGAAATGGTCGTGTATAGCGGTGAGCTTGTTGCAAACAGATCTGGCATTCCAGAGAGCACATGAAAGATTAACTGGGTTTTTGGGTATAGGAGTAAGAGTTCTGTACTGTTTGAATTTGCTCCGGAGAGAAGGAGCTCGTGGTCGTGATATAACTGGGATGGGGTAAGGGCCAGGGCTGGGGGAAATTTCCCCAGCTGCCAGCAATAGAAATTCTATACATCACCACAAAACACAACAAAAGAATAGCACAGTATGATCATTACAGCACAACACTAGTCTGTTAAACAATCACACAATATTTGGCAATTGTTTTTCATCAGTTTGGTTCTCAATAGATACATAGAAATAGAGAAAACAGACGAGTAACTTTGATGGGATACTGTGAACATCTATCAGAAGTCATAGTAATAAAATAATTCTGTATAGGTGGTAGAAGGGCCAATTTACATTCAGTTAAATATAGCGATCTCTAACACATTCCCACTGATAAGAGGCAAATAACTCAACAGTAAGACACGAGGGTTGAAAGATTATAGTTGAAAAAGGAAACCAGAGCCTATGGATATATAGCCAAATATTCCATTACAGGGGGAGGTGGATAAGATGAAGTAGAGGTCAGTGAACAGGTACAAGGGGACTAGCAAGGTTTACATGTCCATACATAGCATTTATGTATAGCACTAGAAATGTGTACATTATTCAAAATACAAGAATGAGAACATTGAAAATAAATATATTCCTCTTACCTTAATCCTATCTACTGCTTCCTGAGCCTGCCTCATGCGTGTGCTGGCCACAGGGTGTTTTTCACCTGGCAATTGGGTGGACCCCAGATACTGTGCACCAAATATCACACCGTCTTGAAGATCCTCCGGATCACAAGGGCCAGGCACTACAATGGCAAGACAGAGAATAAGAATATTTTATATCATTTGCTTAATGACTCACAACAAACAAGGAATTATTCTGTCTTTATAGTTGAATTTCATAAGTGCCTGCTATGAGCAAAATACAAGCATATTTATCAAAGTGTGAAAATACAGCAAACTATTTTGATAAATATTCCCCTACAAGTAAATAAAGAGCTGCAGAGCTCTCTGGTAAGCTGTGATAAGCTTTATCTTCACTCTGAGTTATTTCAAACCACCCTGCAGCACTCCCTCTTGATTTTTCGGTAGTGGAGTGAGAGGGGGCCGCATTGCTAGTGCAGAGAGTGCATTTGAGAAATTCTGATGAAACCTCCCCAGAATTTTGGTTCTTAAATTTACCGGGAGTGGCTTTTTATGTCCTTATTGCTAGTCTGATTTAGTCTGATAATATTTGTACACTAGGATATCAAGCTTGAATGAATTTTCCTACAATGTTGGTAATTATTTTATAACACCACAAATATTATTATATGCTCTACTTCTACTACTTTCCCACTCTCTGTTGGAGTTCCTCAAGGCTCTGTTCTTGGCCCCCTGCTGTTCTCGCTCTACACAACTTCACTAGGAAAACCTATTCAGTCATTTGGACTTCAGTATCACCTTTATGCTGATGACACCCAACTCTACTTGTCTACTCCTGATCTTTCTAATTCTGTCCTTTCCCAAGTCACAGACTGTCTCTCTGCTGTCTCCTCCTGGATGTCACAGCGCCACCTGAAACTGAACCTTTCAAAAACAGAACTCATATTTCCTCCAAGATCTTCCCCTGTCCCTCAGATATCACTCACTGTTAACAACACCACCTTTCATTCCACCACACAGGCACGCTGCCTAGGAGTTATCTTAGACTCACATCTGTCTTTTTCACCATACATTCAAACACTTGCAAAATCTTGCCGTATTCAGCTGCGCAACATTGCTTGAATACGACCATATCTCAGTTCAGAATCAACTAAAACACTGATTCAGTCTCTCATCATCTCCCGCCTTGATTACTGCAACTTACTTCTCACAGGTATTCCAACAAGTCACCTTTCACAACTCCAATCTGTTCTAAACGCGGCCGCTAGACTCATTCATCTAGCTCGCCGGTCAACATCAGCTGTTCCCATATGCATGTCCCTTCACTGGCTCCCAATCTCTTCTAGAATCAAATTCAAATTACTTACACTCACATTCAAGGCCCTTAATAATGAAACCCCTCCCTATATTTCATCTCTAATCTCCAAATACACTCCTTCATGAAACCTTCGCTCTGCTTCTGATCTTTGCCTCACTTCTCCTCTGATCACTTCTGCCCATTCTCGTCTACAAGACTTCTCTCGGGCTTCTGCTTTTCTCTGGAACTCTCTGCCACAAGCTGTCAGACTTTCTCCTTCTTTCCAAACTTTCAAGCGCTCCTTAAAGACCCACCTGTTTAAAGAGGCTTATTCGATGTACCTTAAAGGGGACCCGTCACCCAAAAAAATTATTCAAAATCCTATTTTATCACATCAGTCAAGCAAAATGAACTTTAATTACACTATATAAATTATTTGAATCCTGTTTCCTTCAGTCTGGGATTTCAAAATTATAGCAAGCAGGCAGCAGCCATTTTGTGGACACTGTTATTAAGACAAGCCTTGTATCATCTCAGAATCTTGTTTGTGCACCAGAATGTGGGACCTTATGTCCATCCCCATGCACTGGCTACACAATTAAATGGTAAAGAGAACGGGGGAATGTGGGGAGAGCAGTGACATCTAAGAAGTGCTGAATGGAAAGTGAAAGTAATTGTCTGCCCTGCCTCTATGCCCATGGCATAGAGGAAGGGCAGACAATATTTGATTGACAGCTGAGACTTTTAAATGAGCTTAGAACAGCTATGAATTCTTTAATGAAAAATTGAAATTGGATTTCATGTTTAATTTGAAAAGGACTTTTATTATACAGATTTTTGTGTCTGGGTGACAGGTCCACTTTAATTAATCATTGCTGTATCAAAAATAACAAAGTGTTTATATAATCCGAATGTCTCAATTGTACCCTAACCTTTAGTTTGTAAACTCTAATCTCTAGGTCCTTCTAACCCTATTGTACTCTGTAATCCTTGTTTGTTATCCACCATTTATTCCCTGTTTGCTATAACTGCAGTAAAGCACTGCGTATCTTGACAGTGCTATATAAATAAATGATGATGAATGATGATGATTTATTAAAACAAAGTCGTCCTTACTCTGATTCAAAAATTTAATTATTTTATAAAAAAAAACAACTTGAAAAAGCCGGTGTGGGAGAAGTCTCAACAAAATTGCGAAAGAATTTGAATTGTATGAATTTTCGAGTTTGACACCGAATCGCTCAATTTTTTCAGTTGCCTAAAAACCCTAACTTTTTCGGATTATCGTACGAAAACCAGCGGAAATCATGTTGTCAAGAAACATCTTCAGGGACATCTGCAATTGACTTCTATATGACCTCAACAGGTTTTACCTGGAGTATTTTTGGATTTTTAGCCTCTAAAAATTTGGGTTTTCCCCTTTAAAAACTCGACCAGAAAAAATGAGGTGTAATAAATAGGCCCCTAGAAGTGTATGCAAAAGCTTTGGGCATCATATGCTTACTTAATTTTGTAAGTGAAAAGAAGTAAACAACTACTGCAGGAATCAGTTGTTATACAACTGTGTAGGGCCAGAACAAGAGGTAGGAAGAAGAGTCGCATGCCTAGGAAACAACATTGGAGGGGCACTAGGCTGTCTATACCTATTTCAAGCTCTGGGTGAGGGTGCAACGACCGAGTTTATGATGGTGAGCGAGTACGAAAAAGCTCCCCAATGCCGGCAGTTGGGCAATGCAATCAGGAAAGCTTGCCTTGACCTCCTAACTTGGCCCGGCACTGCAACTGCTGTTTTTAACACACTGATTCTTGCAGTAGTTATTACTATTCTTCACTAACAAAATTAACTTAATGTGTAATCTGGCAAAAGGTGTCCAAATGTGTGTGTATACACACAAACCCAAACAAAATTTTAGAGAAAAGTAAAAGCTGGTCACCTTTTAAGAAGAGTATCAATGTTTCTAATATTGCTTTTCAAAAAATACAAACAAGCCATACAGCTTGCTAAGAATGCAAGACTAAACAGACACTAAGGTATAGCAACTTAAATAGTCTGGTTGATATAGAAGGCAACCTCTTTACAGTGCTAATGTTTATATTAATGTTAAACATTAAAGCATTAGATACTAGTGTATTCTCATTCAGCGCAGTGGAAAGAAATTATTTGAAAGCTGTAAGTAAATTTGCACTATTGTTTTTCAACAACAAACTACTTAAATGGACCTACCTTTTGCTACTGAGGCGGTAGTCGATGGTGTATCCAGGGTCTGAAAGAGATAGAGGCTGTCCATTAAAACTGACAAGGGAATAATCCCCTCAAAAGATTGTTTTGCCCTCTCAAAATGCATCCTATATTATAAAGGAAAATAAAAGATATCTATTGCCATTGTAATACCAATTCTGAACATGTTGTAAACACAACCATGTGACGCAATTGTTATTTTTAAAATTATCATTTCCATATTCTCTTTCACCATGCAGCTACTTTCTTTTTAGGGTAAGGCCACACACTAAGATTTGGGGAGATTTAGTCGACCGGCGACAAATCTCTCCGAAAAGCCTTCCCGCTGGCTAGAATCTAAGTCGCCGGCGGGATGGCACTCTGAAAGCTTTGTTTTCCGAAGTTGCCTCACAAGGAAACAGGTGTGCTGCATGTTGCATCCCTCATGTGTTGCAGAGGGATTCCAAGCACAGGTAGGGTTAAAGCCAAGGACTGTGTTACCACACCTTGGGGCTCTCCGGACACCTCCTAGAGTGGAGGAAATTGTGGTGCTGCTGGGAGAGACAGTGTCTGGCAGAGGGGGGTCTTGCTGCCAACAAGAGTGCTGCAGAGGCTGGTAAACCTAAATCCCTGGATGGGAGAAGGGACTGGCAGAGGATAGTGAGCCTGAGTCCCAGGAGGGTAAGCCAGCAGGGCTGAGTGAGAAGCCTGAATGCTCTGAAGTTCCGTGTGTTCAGTGTGCCAAAACTTAAAGGAGCAGCCTTTCCAGAAAATAAAATGTCTGCTCCCCCAGCCCTTGCATTCTTGCAGACTCCTCTACCCCCCCCCTCTCTGGGGATGTGAAACAACTAGCAGACCACTGTTACAAGTACTTATGCCATTGACATATATGACCAACAAGGTGAAAAGGGCTTATATTAAATTAACAAAAGGCAGTATACCAGGAGAGATACCTACAGCACTTGCGAATAGTCGCTGTCAAAGGCAATAGTATTCAGACACCCCACAATTCAGTAAGTGGCTGTGCTCTCTGCCTCAATCAAGTGCCACCAGAACGTAGGGTAATGACACACCGGGTGATAAGCTGATGTGATTTTTAAAAACCAAATCATGGCAACTAATCACCACAGTTCCTCTGCCAGACACAAGCTGCCACGTGTAAAATATACTGTACTATTCTGGAGCCACTGGAGCTTCAGGTCACCAGTAGAACTTTTTTGAGAGTGTAGCTGTAAAATCTATAACAATATGAATACAGTGGTTGGTAATTCGCCAATTGAAATCACCATTACACTATGGCTTTTAGTCACCGCAAACGTGTTTTTAAAAATCACAGTGAACAAACACCTCCACCATTATTATTATGATTACATAACATTAGCCTCTATTTCAAGTCATGCTGGATGCAATGATGCTCAGAACAGCACTCAAACCAATTTTACAATAAATGGGTTTATTCACCTTTAAATTAACTTTTAGTATGATGTGGAGAGTGATATTTTAAGACAATTTGCAATTGGTTTTCATTTTTTATTATTTGTGGCTTTTGAGTTATTTAGCTTTTTATTCAGCAGCTCTCCAGTTTGCAATTTCAGCTACCTGATTGCTATGATCCAAATAATCTTAGCAACAATGCATTGATTTAAATGCGAGGGCCTGAATAGAAAGATGAGTAATAAAAAGTAGCAGTAACAATATATGTGTAGCCTTTCAGAGCATTTGTTGTTTAAATGGGGTCAGTGACCTCCATTTGAAAGCTGGAGAGAGTCAAAAGAAAAGGCAATTCATTCAAAAACTAAAAAAATAAATAATGAAGACCAATTGAAAAGTTGATTAGAATTGGCTATTCTATAACATAATAAAAGTTAACCTAAGGTGAATCACCCCTTTAGGTTATATGGGTGGGTATATGTTAGGGGTCATATTATCCTGCAATTCTGTTAAGGGCTAGTTCACACAAGGAAATTCGGGGAGATTTTGAGGCAACTTTGGGCGACTATTGAAAACGCATCACCGCGTATGCATTAGCGCAGGTGACTTTTCATTGTAGCCTATGGGGAAAAACGCTGAGGCAGTTCAGGGAGATAGTCGCTCAAAAGACGAGGCAATTAGTCGCCAGGCAACAAAATCTCCCTGAATCTCCTCGTGTGGCCTTACCCTAAGACAATTCACAGGCAATCTGTTAAGACATTTCTCAACAACTATAAAAATGAATACTAATTAAAAATACCTCATGTGCACTACAAAGTAAAACGGGGTTGTGTGCCCTTTACATATGTAGAAATAAACACAGTACATGGGCCTTTAAATACCATCATAGTTTTCTCACCTCTACATCTGGAAACTCTTCCAAACTGCTAAATGAGTCCTCTCTACATAAGTTTGAGGCATAAGAAGAGGAGTTCTGTTTTTCCTCTTCCAAGCTTTTCTCTCCAGCTTCCTGCAAGGAACAGGAAACAGATGATTTGTTCTTGGGCAGTTCTTCCAACCTAGCCAAAGGTACGGCTGAACCTACATCTGCCAGCACTCCTTCTTCATGCTGAAATAAGTGCAATAATTCTTCTGAGCCGGCATCTGTAAGAAAGAGACCTCTACTGTTTGACAGCATTATCTCTGATTCGGATACCCGCCGTGGTTTCTGTGGCAGTCCTTTTCCCATAGCTATATGCAAAGGACACGGCTCACACTCAGCTTCTTGTTGTTCTTCCAGTGGATTGTTTGATGTTTCATTGAGAGTCTCTAGGTTGGGTCTTGTCTCTAATGGTTCTGCCAAAGTTGTTAACTCACTTAGAAGCTCCTGCATATGAAAGCCCTCTCCTGGCTCCTCTCCATCCAGATCCATAATGTACAGCTCTGGAGTGAGAGGTGGTCTAGTGTCCATATCAGGACAGCTTTCCACACGAGGGGGTGCCCTACCTGTTGGGTCCATACAAACAGGGTCCTCAAGGCTTTGAGAGGAGTGGAGACTGCAACCCACAGAACATTCCTCATATTGTTGTGGAGTTTCCATATCTATTTGTGAAACAGTTTGTGTCCTTGTGTGGCACGATGAGAGTGGGGTGGACTGGGCATGGTGGAACTCCATTACCTTTTTAGTTCACAACAAGCACAAATGCAATATTAACTTTTTATCCTGCAAAACAAGGATTTATAGGAAAAAAGAAATAACGTTAAAAATGATTTCTGCTTTCATGCCATATCACTTGCTTCTAATAATTCTTACTACACGACTTCCTGTTTTCTCAAACAACAACGTCCGGTCCCATTACAGTATATGACAAATTACATCTTCCAACCAACTTGACACATGCTAACCACTAACATACCTCCCAACCCCATCCCCGGTCACTTTCAGGGTAGAAAACTCCAGGGTTCTGCCATATTTGTAGGAAGGCGCATCGCGGAGGATTGTGGGAGATGCAGTTCATGGAGGAGGAGGGTGGGACTGAAACGTAACGCATAAACAAAATTACATCGTCACTTGCAAGCAGTTATGCGTGGAAATGTGTTTGTCTTATAATTCGTGTTAACAATTCAGCACTCCATAAATTCTTATAGTCCCTATGTTGGTGAGGGTTGCTGGGAGTTGTAGAACAAAAAAACCTGTACGTGTCATTCCAATCTGTTTTCGGCGAAAGCGTTTATAGGAACTGTTCATTAGGTAACCTATAGCGTTAGATAGAATCGCTAGCCGTTCTCTTGTTTATAAAAGTATTATTTTTTTATTAAAATCACTACATTTGTTTCGTGTTGGGCTGCGATCAACCTATTACTGTCGAGATACTATTTGGCCTGTGAGGAAAATTGCTGTTTTAAGATCAACGTGGAACATTAGAGTGGAGAAGGAGGAGACATGCAAGAAAAAAAAAACGTGCTTAGCGGAGTATTTGAGGTTAAAGGGTGGGGCCGGAAGTAAAGGAAGAACTACCAGCAGTTAGTACACTTAAAGTTTATATGACTCGTCGTCCCGGAAGTATTTGCGTGTAAAACTGACATGACTGGGAGGGGTTTGCTGAGAGTCGCGTTTAACCTCATACGTTCTGTTAGGGCGTACGCTAAAAAAACCTGGTGAGAAGATTCAATCCACGAAAGCCTGCATTGTTCTTAAATGTACCAGCGTATGTGATGTTTTATTTAGATATAGTGCTAATTTACAAATACCCTAAATGTAAAGCTGGACATAGACGCAAAGATCCGATCGTACGAATCAACCTACCATCTGACTTTCCCATCCAGGGGTGCTTCGGCAATGAGGCAAGTTGAGGCTGTTGCCTCAGTCGGCAGCGCCCCACTAGGTAACAGGGGCAGCAAAAATTCTGCTCCTAGTACTTTAAGAGCAAATTTCCAGGGGGAGGGGGGGCCAGGATCGCCCCTGTTCCCATCTCCCGACCCGCCACTAACCATTCACTAAACATTCAGATCAAAGTCTTACCATTCCGATCAAATAAAGTAGGAAAAGAACAGATCAGCCAATGTACTACCTCTGACAGCAAATGTACGATAGTTATGTCTGACAAAGCTAGTCTCCCAATGAAAATCGTACGATCGGCAATTAATGCAGAGATATTATCGGCAGGCGACAGAAATTTTCTAACCTGTCCGATCGACCGATCTCCACTGGATGAAAAATTTCGGGACTCTCCACACACGGTCCGAAAATCGTACGATTGGATCTTTGCGTCTATGGCCAGCTTTATAAGCATGCCCAATGCAGACAATGTGTCTGTTGCCTCATGTCTGTAGCAAAATGATACATATATTCACGATCTCAAGGCGTTTTTGGGTAGACATTCCTTTTCCTAACCTTATTTTTTAGTGATAACTGCAAGTTCGTCTTTCAGTTATTGCAGACATAAAAGGGAAAGCATGTACATTTTGACCCCTTCACCTTGATGGAAGGGGAAGTTCAGGTTATAGAAGATATTCCATTCCAAACAACTTTTCAGTTGTACTTCATTCTCTAAATGGTTAAACTTTCTGCCACTTTCTTGCTGCAACTGAACATGCCATCTGCCAGTGGAACTATGCTTCAGCAGTCTCTTTTCCCACTTGTACTGTTCCTATAATACGTCTGAACGGTTTCGTGCATCAGAGGCTTAAGGGGTTAATTTATGTTTAAGATAAAACTAACACATTTCTGATTGACCTGCATAAAAGAAGTGTTGTTTATTGCATTGTGTAAGTACAAGTTACATAAAGTCTAGTCATCAACTTTTCTTAAAGCACCTATATTTGAGTTTATTTAAATCAATACATCTGATTAAGACATCTATAGAGCTTTAAAAGTTTTCGCCTTTTAACATCTTACTTTTATAGTGCAAGTGGCAAAATCTTCAATAGGGCATCACAGTAGTTTAATAATTAGCACTGCTGTCTTGCAGTCCTGAGTTAGTTCCCTAGCTGGAATCAATCTTCAAGGATGTTTTGCCATTGTCTACATGGGTTACCTCCAGGTACTCTGGTTTCTTCCCATGCTCCAAAAACATGCAGGAATGTTCATTGGCTCCTGATAAAATTTGCTCTGATATGTGTGACAGTGATGTTATATTGGAAGCTCCACAGGGGCAGGAACTGATGTAAATGATTTATAATCTCTGTACTGCACTGCAAAAATGTGTCCGATCTATATAAATACCAGACAACACATAAATAATACCAATGCGATCAAAATTATTATACATTGAGCATACACAAGTATAGATTTGACCAGGGCCCCCTTAGCTCATAAGTTGGCTACTTCTGAAAATACTGCTGTATTAACTATTCATACATAGTTCGAGGATAGGTTCTAGTGGCGTATAAACTTCTACGATTTAGAGAACTCGGCAGGTAAGCCTCGCACTGTGTGGATTGGCCACCACAGTAACGGTCACAACATGGATTATGATCCCATTACATCAAACTTCATCACAAACTCCATTTTTCAGCCTGATTCTATCCTGGTAATAGGCACCTTTTTTGTTTGTTGTGCTGGTTTTATTATATTGATGTGTGCCTGCTAACACTGTTATCTTTCCAGTTGTGAAAAGTAAGGGTAAAGGAGCAGTGAAAGAGGTTCTGAAGGGACCAGAATTATGCAGGGACCCATCAATAGTGACCACGCATGCTGTTGGGGCAAATATCTTCAAGACAGGACCTGATGTGAAGCTGACGGAGGACTCCAAATATTCTGAATGGTGATACATTTTTTATAGCAGAATAAAACCCTGAGTTTAAAAAAAAAATACTGAGTTTAAAAAAAATAAAACCATTTGGTCTATCTGTTGGAGCTATTAAAGGGGTTGTTCACCCCTAAAGGAGAACTAAACCCTAAAAATAAATATGGCTCAAAATGTTATATTTTAAATACTGAGCTTATTGCATCAGCATAAAGTTTCAGCTTCTCAATAGCAGCAATGATCCAGGAATTCAAACTTCTCACAGGGGGTCACCATCTTGGAAAGTGTCTGGGACACACACACATGCTCAGTGGGTTCTGAGCAGCTGTTGAGAAGCTAAGCTTAGGGGTCGTCTAACATTATCAAGCAGAAAATGAGGTTGTCCTGTTATAAAAGCTGATGCTATGGGGCGGAATATTAAATTCTGATACAAGTTGCACTGTTTATTTTCTGCCATGTAGTAATTTTCTGTATTAATTACTAATCAGTCCTATATTATGACATTTATAATTTATGTGTACTGTATATTTTGAGGAATCCCTAAGCTCAGTAACTGACAGCAGCACAAAACGTGCAGTGAATCCGCAGAAAAGAAGATGGGGAGCTACTGGGGCATCTTTGGAGGCACAGATCTTTATGCTTAAGAGCCGTGTTAGCCTTGGGCTGGTACAGAAGCCCAAAACATAATGTACAACATTTCTAGCCTACTTCTTTAGTTAAGCTTTAGTTCTCCTTTAAATTAACTTTTAGCTAGCATTAAATTGGATCTCCCCAACGCTTTCTATAACAGAGTATGTTACTCTGCTGAATTACATGGAGGAAATGTTATTTTTGACCTCACTTATTGAAGATCAGAGAGAGATTCATATGGAACGTTGGCAACCATGGTCTGAATTTAAACGGTCTCCCTCGTTCCCTTTACTACTCACTTAATTTGAAATTATCCAGGAATATCCCGTGTAGAATAACTAGCCTTTCACCTTTATTGATACTTGAATAATGAGGACGCATTTATATATTTTTTTATTTCTTTTTTTCTTTTTCCTTTTTTTTCTCTTATTTGTTAATGTTTATTGTTTCTTTACATTGGTACAATTTATCTATCTTTCTGTCTTTTACTACATTGTTTCCCAGATGTCTCTCTGTAAACAATACCATGCACATGTTACTTATGCATCAATGTACTCCGTAAAAGATCAATATGATGTATTTACTGTACTATTGTATCTGATGTCTTGCTATGTAACTATTTTTGGAAAATAAAAAAAAAGAGAGAAGTTAAATTAACTTTTAGCATGGTGTAGAAAGTGATATTCTGAGACAATTTGGGATTGGTTTACATTTTTTATTTGTGGTTTTTAAGTTATTTGTTCAGCAGCTTTCCAGTCTGGTTGCTAGGGAACAAATTACCCTAGCAACCATGCTTTTGATCAAGAAACTGGAATATAAATAGGAGACAGTCTGAATTGAAAGATGAATAAAAAGTCCTTACAGAGCATTTGTTTTAGGTGGGATCAGTGACCCCCATTTGAAAGCTGGAAAGTCAGAAGAAGTAGGTAAATAATTGAAAAAAAATCTAAAAAACAAATGGCCAATTGAAAATTTTCTTATACTTAGTCATTGTATATCCTACTAAAAGTTAATTTAAATTTGAATCATCCCTTTAAAGCAATGCTGACATCAGTATGCAAAGTGTATACATTTTCTAATAACACTATGTAATAGTGGTTGGATTAGTGCAGTTATTTTTGTTTGAAAAAAAAAATAAAGCCACTTGAAACTTGGGAAAATTGGTTTCTTGGCATTATTATTTTTATTCCCCCTTGTGCACAATATTGCTTTTAAGAAAGCATTAGCCAGGTATTGGATCAAAATTCTCAGGGTACTAACTGAGCATTTCCATTTCCCAACAATTGTCTCTCCTTTTATATGTCTCCTGGGAATTCTAGATAATATTGCAATTTCAAAGTATGCAAGAAATAGATACCGCTCATTACTATTCTATGTAAGGAAAAACATAGCCATGCACTGGATGGGTCCCTGACCTCCAACGGTAAAGTCTTTCAAACAATTGGTTCACAAGGCTATCCCCCTAATTAAACTGAGCTATGAGGCTAGAGGGACGCAGTCCAAATACGGAAAAATCTGGTCCCCATGGTGTGAGGCAGCATTAAACTAAAACTTCACTCTAGTTTTGTCAATGGCTCCTTAAAGGAGAATTCAACTTAAAAAAAACCCTACCCTACATAGACCCCCCCCCCTCCGTCCTCCTCCTGTTACCCCAGGCAAATACCCCTAACGTTTTACATACACCTCGGTGCAGATTCAGGCATCTGAGTTCACAGGTGCCATCTTCAGTCGATTCGGTAGTCGTAATGATTCGTAATGAAATCGGTTATTTTCGTGAGTTTCTGTGCATGTGCAGTTGTCGTGACACAGAAAATTGCTCCAACTGCGCATACGTCGACATGCCGGTCTCATTCTGAAAATTTCTGAAGAGAAGAAGTTGGTGCCCATGAACTTCAATGCCTGAATCTGCACCGAGGGGTAAGTTAAATGTTAGGGGCATTTGCCCGGGGTAACAGGAGGAGGACGGAGGGGGGGGGGTCTATGTAGGGTAGGGTTTTTATAAGTTTAGGGTTGAATTCTCTAATGTACCAAAATACTGTCTATTTGCTACTGATGTATAGCTCACTGTTTGCTTCTACTTATTACACTCCCTGAACTGTACTGGTCTTGGCTAAATGTATGTTATTAAATACAATAAAAGTTACCTTTAAAAAAGAATGCACTAGCTTTTGACTACTAAAACCATGCAAGAATTCCTAAACTATCTTGTGGTTTCTTTACTCTAATATAGTTCAATTGAGTGACAACCCCACCAGATGTGGCAGTACTTTATTCCCCTTATGCTTATTCCCCTGTGCTCCTGTCTTATTTACAATAGCAGTAGAACAAAGTGGAGGAAGCTGAGGAGCAGAACGTGGGCTTCCCCAAGTGGGTTTTTGAAAAATAAATAAAGCTGGGCACCTAAAACTTGCCTACACAATTTATTTTTTGGGGAATAAGAAATCTGAAAAAAAAAGTATTTGAAAAAATACTAGTAATTATGTGTTGTATTAATTTAAATGCCTAGTCTTGGTTTGTTGTAACTAAAAAGTCTGAGCCCAAACTGAAGGAAACGTACTTTGTGTCCTTATCACATTAAATGATATCTGTGAAGTGCCCAAACATAGCAAAAAACATTACCACAGATTAGTAGAGCGCTGGGTATATTAGAAAGTTGCTTAGAATTGGATATTCTGTCATTAATTCGGTAAACTCACATTTTTGGGGCTACAACCCTTTTAGTTTAACATATGATCAGACATAAAAAAACGAAATGCCTAAATAGGGTATGGGGAAACCAACGTGCTAATTTTCAGGCCACAAAGTTTTCATTCATATAAGTTATAAAATTAACCCCCCATATGTAATAAAAGGCCCTAAGTTTGCCCAGAAGCCATAACCCATGACAACCTATATGGGTTACTGCTCCTGGGCAAACTTGGTGCCGTTATTGCATAACCCCCTGAAAGTCATTCATTGCTCTTACAATTTTCTCTTTAAAAGGACTTTAGGAAGTAGAGAGTGATGTCCTCTAGCTCCCTCAATTCTAGAGCCTTTGAAGAGCTACTTCGGTGTGCAGGATATGTGTACTTGGCCGCCATCAGGGGGGACTGTTGTCCCGGGCCAGGAAGGTTTGGGGATTTAAGTAGGGCCTGACAGTGCTGTACTTACTTGCATAGTCGGGCCCCTGCCATCAGTGAGCTGCAGACTTCGGAAGGGAGGGCTGGGTGGAGCTCTGATGACTGCTTCTTGTGCGCTGATTCGCCATGAAGTGTAAGTCCCGGTAAAGCCACATGCGGATTGGTTGGGTAAAGTTTGAACCTCCCCTCTACTTTATCCAATCGCCATGTGGCTTTACCAAGACTTACTTTCACTGGCGAATCAGAGCACAAGAAACTGAAGATACCGGCATCTGAACTCCCTTGCTCCCTGACTAAGGTACGTGCAGTTTTCTTTTAACTTGTCCTGACCAATTGTTTTTTTTTTTTTTTTTTTTAAATGTGTGGGGGCCCTGGCCAATTTTTTTTTTTTTTTAAATGTGTGGGGGTCCTGGCTAATTATTTTTCTTTTTAAAAATATGTGGGGGTGGTAGCCAATTGTTTTTATTTTTTTAAAAAATGTGTAGGGGCCCTGGCTAATTGTTTTTTTAAAAAAATATGTGGGGACCCTGGCTAATTGTTTTTCTTTTTAAAAATGTGTGGGGGCAATGGCCAATTGTTTTTTTAAAATAAATGTGTAGGGGCCCTGGCTAATTTTTTTTTCTTAATAATGTGTGGGGACCCTGGCTAATTGTTTTTTTTAATAATGTGTGGGGGCCCTGGCCACCAATGTTTTTTATTCTTTAACCACCACCTGACCACCAAAACTTGTAGGAGGGCCCTGGGCACCAAAGTTCTTTTTTAACTTGTAGGGGGGCACTTAATGTTTTAATGCCTGTGTCTTGTGTGGCCTTTATACTGATGGGTGAGGAGGGGTGCCCAGAAAATTTTGTTGTGCGGGGCCGTGTGATTTCTGATGGCAGCCCTGCTCTGCACCCACAGTGGGTGCAGAGTACCGCAGTACACACATCCTGCACACTGAAGTAGCTCTTCAAGGGCTCTAGAATTGAGGGAGCTAGAGACTGTTTTCAATAGTACATACATTGCATAAAAAATGCAATAAATGTACATCATAAAATTGCTTAACATTTAGGGGCAGATTCATTAAGGGTCGAATTTCGAAGTTAAAAATACTTCGAAATTCGACCCTCGAATTGAAATCCTTCGACTTCGAATATCGAAGTCGAAGGATTTAGCGCTAATCCTGCGATCGATCGATCGAAGGATTTTTCGTTCGATCGAACGATTAAATCCTTCGAATCGAACGATTCGAAGGATTTTAATCCAACGATCGAAGGAAAATCCTTCGATCAAAAAAAGGTTAGCAAACCTATGGGGACCTTCCCCATAGGCTAACATTGACTTCGGTAGGTTTTACCTGCCGAAGTAGGGGGTCGAAGTTTTTTTTAAAGGGAAAGTACTTTGACTATCGAATGGTCGAATAGTCGAACGATTTTTACTTCGATTCGTTCGATTTCGTTCGAATTCGAACGAATTTAACCAATTCGATGGTCGAAGTACCAAAAAAATACTTCGAAATTCGAATTTTTTTCATTCGAATCCTTCACTCGAGCTTAGTGAATCGGCCCCTTAGTGTGAATTGTATGTAACTTGAGGACTCCCTGTACATATACAGTTAGGCCAATAAATCTTTGGACAGAGACAACTTTTTTCTAATTTTGATTCTGTATATTACCACAATGAATTTTAAATGAAACAACTTAGATGCAGTTGAACTGCAGACTTTCAGCTTTAATTCAGTGGGTTGAACAAAAAGATAGCATACAAAATTGAGGAACTTTTTTAACACAATCACTTCATTTCAGGGGCTCAAAAGCAATTGGACAATTGACTCAAAGGCTATTTCATGGGCAGGTGTGGGCAATCCCTTTGTTATGTCATTATCAATGAAGCAGATAAAAGCCCTGGAGTTGATTTGAGGGGGGGGGTACTTGTATGTGGATACGACCACATGTGATGACCACATGCAGTTAAATGAGCTCTCGATGCAGGTGAACCAAGCCATCCTTAAGCTGCAGAAACAGAAAAAACCCATCCGAGAAATTGCTACAATATAAGGAGTGCTAAAATCTACAGTTTGGTACATCTTGAAAAAGAAAGAAAGCACTGGTGAACTCAGCAACGCAAAAAGACCTAGACATCCACGGAAGACAACAGTGGTGGATGATTCGCAGAATCATTTCCATGGTGAAGAGAAACCCCTTCACAACTGCCAAACAAGTGAACAACACTCTCCAGGAGGTAGGTGTATCAATATCCAAGTCTACCATAAAGAGAACACTGCATGGAAGTAAATACAGAGGGTGCACTGCAAGGCGCAAGCCACACACAAGCCTCAAGAATAGAAAGGCTGGATTGGACTTTACTAAAAAACATCTAAAAAAGCCAGCACAGTTCTGGAAAAACATTCTTTGGAGAGAATCAAAATCAACCTCTACTAGAATGATGGTAAGAAAAAAGTATGGAGAAGGCATGGAACAGCTCATGATCCAAAGCATACCACATAATCTATAAAACATGGTGGTAGCAATGTGATGGCTTGGGAGTGCATGGCTGCCAGTGGCACTGGGACACTAGTGTTTATTGATAATGTGACACAGGACAGAAGCAGCCAAATGAATTCTGAGGTGTTCAGAGACATACTGTCTGCTCAAATCCAGCTAAATGCCAATATCAAATTGATTGTGAGTCATTTTATAATGACCCAAAACATACAGCCAAAGCAACCCAGGAGTTTATTAACCCTTTCACTGCCAGCCAATTTGGCCAAGTTGGAACTTCTATTGCCAGACCGTTTTTGAAAATTTTTTGCTCTTTCACTTTAGGGGACTTTCCTGGGGGGGTCTTTTAGTTTACCCATGAAAACAAGATATTGTTTTTTTCAGGACAACCTAAGCTTTCAAAATATGCTAGAATTTAGTTGTCATTCCAGTCCTGTAAAAAGATATGGGCTTCTAAGTGTATAAAAAAAACAAAAAAAAACTGTTTCACATGATACAAACGCATATATCAGAAGCATAATTTATTTTATGCATGAGAACATGGCAGATTTGGAAAGTTCTGTGTCTCCCGAACGAACCAATACCAAATATATATAATTTTATGGAGATTTCTCACTTCGATAGTTGAAAACTCCGAAGCAGTAAACTACCAAATTTCCAAAGCACCGCTCCACAAAACAGCATACATCTGATTTCAAGGCCAAACATTCCACTAACAGTAGGTTTACCCTAAAAAACTACCCCTTATTGGAAAGAACAGATTCTAACGAGTTCAAAATGGGTAAATATATATTTGTACTCCAAACTACCAAGTTGCAATTCTTTCCTAAAGTTAGCAGTTTTTATAAAAATGTGTTACATTTTTGAAAAATTACCTCAAAGTGTCCAGTCTACAGCATTGTATATCCCACATATCATTATAAACCAAGATACAACACCCCAAATATGAAAGCCCAGGGTCTGCTGAACAGTTTGATGCCCAATATGCATAGGTGCACCTAAGTATGTGGCATATAGGGGCCCCAGAACGAAGACACCCCATATGAGTTATCAGTTCTGGAATTCCAAATACTGCAAAATCCGCACATTTACATCATTTTTCAAGGGGCAAAAGTACAAAAATGTATGTTCACCCCAGAAAACCATAAACTTTTGGAAAGTACACATTCCGACAAATCTAATATGGGTATGCACATCTTTCTACTCCAAAGTACCAAGCCGTAAAGCTTTCCTACATTTCGCAGTTTTTATGACATTACCGAAAATCAACTCGATATTGCAAATCTGAAGCATCGTATCTCACACATATCATTATAAACCAAGATAAAATACCCTAAATATGAAAGCCCGGGGTCCGCTGAACAGTTTGATGCCCAATATGCATAGGTGCACCTAAGTATGTGGCGTATAGGGGCCCCAGAACGAAGACACCCCATACGAGTTATCAGTTCTGGAATTCCAGATACTGCAAAATAAGCACATTTACATCATTTTTCAAGGGGCAAAAGTACAAAAATGTATGTTCACCCCAGAAAACCATAAACTTTTGGAAAGTACACATTCCGACAAATCTAATATGGGTATGCACATCTTTCTACTCCAAAGTACCAAGCCGTAAAGCTTTCCTACATTTCGCAGTTTTTATGACATTACCGAAAATCAACTCGATATTGCAAATCTGAAGCATCGTATCTCACACATATCATTATAAACCAAGATAAAATACCCTAAATATGAAAGCCCGGGGTCCGCTGAACAGTTTGATGCCCAATATGCATAGGTGCACCTAAGTATGTGGCGTATAGGGGCCCCAGAACGAAGACACCCCATACGAGTTATCAGTTCTGGAATTCCAGATACTGCAAAATAAGCACATTTACAGCATTTTTCAAGGGGCAAAAGTACAAAAATGTATGTTCACCCCAGAAAACCATATGTTTTTGGAAAGTACACATTCTGACGAATCTAATATGGGTATGCACGTCTTTCTACTCCAAAGTACCAATCCACAAAGCTTTCCTACATTTCGAAATTTTTATGACATTGCCGAAAATCACATCAATATTGCAACTCTGAAGCATCGTATCTCCCACATATCATTATAAACCAAGATAAAACTCCCTAAACATGAAAACCCAGGGTCCACTGAACAGTTTGATGCCCAATATGCATAGGTGCACTTAAGTATGTGGAGTATAGGGGCCCCAGAACGAAGACACCCCATACGAGTTATCAGTTCTGGAATTCCAAATACTGCAAAATCAGAATATTTACAGCATTTTTCAAGGGGCAAAAGTACAAAAATGTATGTTCACCCCAGAAAACCATATGTTTTTGGAAAGTACACATTCCGAAGAATCTAATATGGGTATGCACGTCTTTCTACTCCAAAGTACCAAGCCGTAAAGCTTTCCTACATTTGGCAATTTTTATGACATTACAGAAAATCACCTCAATATTGCAACTCTGAAGCATCGTATCTCCCACATATCATTATATAACAAGATAAAATACCCTAAATATGAAAGCCCAGGGTCCGCTGAACAATTTGATGCCCAATATGCATAGGTGCACCTAAGTATGTGGCGTATAGGGGGCCCCAGAACGAAGACACCCCATACGAGTTAGTTCTGGAATTCCAGATACTGCAAAATAAGCACATTTACAGCATTTTTCAAGGAGCAAAAGTACAAAAATGTATGTTCACCCCAGAAAACCATATGTTTTTGGAAAGTACACATTCTGACGAATCTAATATGGGTATGCACGTCTTTCTACTCCAAAGTACCAATCCCCAAAGCTTTCCTACATTTCGAAATTTTTATGACATTGCCGAAAATCACATCAATATTGCAACTCTGAAGCATCGTATCTCCCACATATCATTATATACCAAGATAAAACTAGCTAAACATGAAAGCCCAGGGTCCGCTGAACAGTTTGATGCCCAATATGCATAGGTGCGCCTAACTATGTGGCGTATAGGGGCCCCAGAACGAAGGCACCCCATACGAGTTATCAGTTCTGGAATTCCAAATACTGCAAAATCAGAATATTTACAGCATTTTTCAAGGGGCAAAAGTACAAAAATGTATGTTCACCCCAGAAAACCATATGTTTTTGGAAAGTACACATTCCGACGAATCTAATATGGGTATGCACGTCTTTCTACTCCAAAGTACCAAGCCGTAAAGCTTTCCTACATTTGGCAATTTTTATGACATTACAGAAAATCACCTCAATATTGCAACTCTGAAGCATCGTATCTCCCACATATCATTATATACCAAGATAAAATACCCTAAATATGAAAGCCCAGGGTCCGCTGAACAATTTGATGCCCAATATGCATAGGTGCACCTAAGTATGTGGCGTATAGGGGCCATAGAACGAAGACAGTTCTGTAATTCCAAATACTGCAAAATCGGCACATTTACAGCATTTTTCAAGGGGCAAAAGTACAAAAATTTATGTTCACCCCAGAAAACCATATGTTTTTGGAAAGTACACATTCTGACGAATCTAAAATGGGTATGCACGATTTTCTACTCCAAAGTACCAAGCCGCAAAGCTTTCCTACATTTCGCAATTTTTATGACATATTCAAAAATCTCCTCCATGCTCCAACTCTAAAGCATTGTATCTCCTACATATCAATATATAGCAATATAAAACTCCCTAAACATGAAAGTCTGGGGTACGCTGAACAGTTTGATACCCAATATGCATAGGTACCCCTAAGTATGTGGCGTATAGGGGCCCCAGAAAGAAGACACCCCATACGAGTTCTGTAATTCCAGATACTGCATAATCAGCACATATACAGCATTTTGCAACAGGCAAAGGTACAAAAAACTAGGTTCACCCCAGAAAACCATATATTTTTGGAAAGTACACCTTCTGCCGAATAAAAATTTGCTAAAACTGTCTTTCTACTCCAAACGTACCTACTGCAAAGCAACGCTAAAGGCAGTGGTTTTTATGATATTTCTGAAAATCTCCTAAAAATATTGCAGTTGGTCGCATTTATCTCACCCAATTTCTTACATACAATTGGAAAACACCCTAAATATTGACGCCAAGGGTCTACTGAACAGTTTGATGCCCAATATGCATAAATATACCAAAGCAGGTGGGCATGTGCGGACCCCAAATGAAAACAGTGCATAAGAATTTTCTCAGCTGTCAATTCGCCTTCTGTGAACATAGCGCCCTGACTGCATATAATGTGCCGTAAGACCCCCTAACAGTACAAAGACCCCCCAAAACCATATATTTTTGGAAAGTATACATTCTTCTGAATAAAAATTTGCTACAACTGTCTTTCTACTCCAAACGTACATACTGCAAAGCAACGCCAAAGGCAGCGGTTTTTATGATATTTCTGAAAATCGCCTAAAAATATTGCAGTTGGTCGCATTTATCTCACCCAATTTCTTATATACAATTAGAAAACACCATAAATATTGACGCTAAGGGTCTACTGAACAGTTTGATGCCCAATATGCATAGATAAACCAAAGCAGGTGGGCACGTGCGGACCCCAAATGAAAATAGTGCTTAAGAATTTTCTCGGCTGTCAATTCGCCTTCTGTGAAGATAGCACTCTGACTCCATATAATGTGCCGTAAGACCCCCTAACAGTACGAAGACCCCCCAAAACCATATCTTTTTGGAAAGTACACATTCTGCTGAATAAAAATTTGCTATAACTGTCTTTCTACTCCAAACTTACATACTGAAATACTATGCTAAAGGCAGCGGTTTTTATGACATTTCTGAAAATCGCCTAAAAATATTGCAGTTGGTCGCATTTATCTCACCCAATTTCTTACATACAATTAGAAAACACCATAAATATTGACACTAAGGGTCTACTGAACAGTTTGATGCCCAATATGCATAGATAAACCAAAGCAAGTGGGCACGTGCGGACCCCAAATAAAAACAGTGCATAAGAATTTTCTCGACTGTCAATTCAACTCCTGTGAACATAGCACTCTGACTGCATATAATGTGCCGTAAGACCCCCTAACAGTACAAAGACCCCCCAAAACCATATATTTTTGGAAAGTACACCTTGTGCCGAATAAAAATTTGCTAAAACTATCTTTCTGCTCCAAATGTACATACTGCAAAGCAACGCTAAAGGCAGTGGTTTTTATGATATTTCTGAAAATCACCAAAAAATATTGCAGTTGGTCGCATTTATCTCACCCAATTTCTTACATACAATTAGAAAACACCCTAAATATTGACACCAAGGGTCTACTGAACAGTTTGATGCCCAATATGCATAGATATACCAAAGCAGGTGGGCACGTGCGGACCCCAAATGAAAATAGTGCTTAAGAATTTTCTCGGCTGTTAATTCGCCTTCTGTGAAGATAGCACTCTGACTCCATGTAATGTGCCGTAAGACCCCCTAACAGTCAGAGACCCCCCAAAACCATATATTTTTGGAAAGTACACATTCTGCTAAATAAAAATTTGCTATAATTGTCTTTCTACTCCAAACTTACATACTGCAATACTATGCTAAAGGCAGCGGTTTTTATGACATTTCTGAAAATCGCCTAAAAATATTGCAGTTGGTCGCATTTATCTCACCCAATTTCTTACATACAATTAGAAAACACCATAAATATTGACACTAAGGGTCTACTGAACAGTTTGATGCCCAATATGCATAGATAAACCAAAGCAAGTGGGCACATGCGGACCCCAAATGAAAATAGTGCTTAAGAATTTTCTCGGCTGTTAATTCGCCTTCTGTGAAGATAGCACTCTGACTCCATGTAATGTGCCGTAAGACCCCCTAACAGTACGAAGACCCCCCAAAACCATATATTTTTGGAAAGTACACATTCTGCTAAATAAAAATTTGCTATAATTGTCTTTCTACTCCAAACTTACATACTGCAATACTATGCTAAAGGCAGCGGTTTTTATGACATTTCTGAAAATCGCCTAAAAATATTGCAGTTGGTCGCATTTATCTCACACCAATTTCTTACATACAATTAGAAAACACCATAAATATTGACACTAAGGGTCTACTGAACAGTTTGATGCCCAATATGCATAGATAAACCAAAGCAGGTGGGCACGTGCGGACCCCAAATAAAAACAGTGCATAAGAATTTTCTCGGCCGTCAATTCGCCTCCTGTGAACATAGCACTCTGACTGCATATAATGTGCCGTAATACCCCCTAACAGTACAAAGACCCCCCAAAACCATATATTTTTGGAAAGTACGCCTTGTGCCGAATAAAAATTTGCTAAAATTGTCTTTCTGCTCCAAATGTACATACTGCAAAGCAACGCTAAAGGCAGTGGTTTTTATGATATTTCTGAAAATCGCCTAAAAATATTGCAGTTGGTCGCATTTATCTCACCCAATTTCTTACATACAATTAGAAAACACCCTAAATATTGACGCCAAGGGTCTACTGAACAGTTTGATGCCCAATATGCATAAATATACCAAAGCAGGTGGGCACGTACGGACCCCAAATAAAAACAGTGCATAAGAATTTTCTCAGCTGTCAATTCGCCTTCTGTGAACATAGCACTCTGACTGCATATAATGTGCCGTAAGACCCCCTAACAGTAAAAAGACCCCCCAAAACCATATATTTTTGGAAAGTACACATTCTGACGAACACAGAGTTGCTAAAAATATGTTTCTATCCCAAATTATCAAAGTGTAAATGAGGCTAAAAAATTACATAAGGAAAAACAATGCAAGCATAAAACTGCAATAAAAATCACAAAAAAGCAAATACAATTAGGAAAATCAACGAAATAACAAAATAACTGATCCGACAGCGTGGTTAGAGGTCAGAATGCTTGATCCAGTAGTCATGCTGTGAAATCTAAAGTTTTTAGGGAAATAACATAAGGGAAACTTAGAAAATGAACTAAAAAAACAAAAAAAAAACCTATAAGTGTGTGTTTGTGTATGCATGGATGTACAGCACTAAAAAGTGTATAAATATTTGCATATATGTATTTGAGTATGTAAATATGTGCAAAAGTTTGAAAAATCAAAAAAATCAGAAAATCAAAAAAAAAAAAAAACTACTTTTACTAGTATGTGTACTGTGTATATGTAAATGCCTGTAAATGCCTGTAAATACCTGTAAATACCTGTAAATAAGTAAAAAAAGGGGCACTTACCAAATCTAGATGAAGAGGAGTCCTTTTCAGTGCTTTTCAGTTGAGACACGCTGAGTCACTGCACCAGGAAGTGCGTGGGCGGAGCAGGAGCATGTGCTGTGCTGCTGCTTGCGACATGGAAGCTGCTGAATCTGTTGCTGCTGTTGCTGCGTCTCTGCGACCCTGGAGTGGAGGATCGCCGATCTTTTTCAGGTAAGCTCGTTGCCTAGGGGGTTCTGCTGCTAGCTGCTCCTCTCTGCACGCTGATTTTGCAGTGTGTGCAGAGAGAGCTGTTTTAGTAAAGAACGTAGCTCCTACGTTCTTGGCACTTAAAGCCTTTTTTCAAAGAACGTAGGAGCTACGTTCTTGGCAGTTAAAGGGTTAAAGCAAAGAAGTGGAATATTCTTGAATGGCCAAGTCACTCACCTTATCTGAACACAATTGAGCATGCATTTCACTTGTTGAAGAATAAACTGTGGACAGAAACATCCACAAAAAAACAGCAACTGAAAGCTGCTGCAGTAAAGGCCTGGCAGAGCATTAAAAAGGAGAAAACCCAGAATCTGGTGTGTCCATGAGTTCAAGACTTAAGGCTGTTATTGCCAGCAAAGGGGTTTCAACCAAGTATTAGAAATGAACATTTTATTTTCAGTTTTTTGATTTGTCCAATTACTATTGAGGCCCTGAAATGAAGTGCTTTGTGTTAGAAAAAGGCTTTAGTTCCTCACATTTTTATGCAATCTTTTTGTTTAACCCACTGAATTAAAGTTGAATATCTGCAGTTCAACTGCATCTGAGTTGTTTCATTTAAAATTCATTATGGTAATGTATATAACCAAAATTAGAAAAAAATTTGTCTCTGTCCAAAGATTTATGGGCCCAACTGTAAGTATGAGTACATGTAAAGCCCATATAGTGCATTAAAGGCTCTGTGACTATAATTTAACTGTATATTTTAGTTTTTCTATCTGACCCCTTCAGTCAGCTCCATTGGACTTCATAAAGGGGTCAGTCTGTTATTTAGAAACCACTATTTTGAAGGGTATTAGATGTCACAATCACATTGTTTTGTGCCACATTTCCTATATTCTAAAGAAGTATTTATATTTAGGAAAACTTTGTAAATCTGTACAGTAGGTGATGAGAGTTTGTGTGTTTATATTACTCTGCTGTAAATACTATATTCTTTAAATTTTGGTTTCAAGTAATATATTTTCAGTATTGTGTGCTGCTTTGTCACAGAATAGATTTTTTTTTTTGACTGGCCATGGCTTGCAACAGACATCAACCAGTCTCTCCAGCTGTGTGCCCTGTTCAAGCTTAATTAATTCCACCATGTTAGTCCTGAATTGGAAGGGAGATCTATATCCTTTTTATTTAGGGTACTGACATACATGGAGTTCTGCCCACAAGGAAAACATTAATGAGAAAGATCAAGAATTTAGATACAGTAAATGTGTATGTAAACTTTAATAGCGACCAGTTTTTGATGTTGCAGTTTCAGCTGCTGAGTACATATAGCTTCAGCAATTAGTAAGAGATCAATGGAGCTGGGCAGCCAATCCTGTGCAATGTGCTTGCCTGATTGCAACGTAGATCTTTACTGACAGGCAAAGAGAGTAGTTTTCTGGGCATTCATGCATGCAAACAAATAGCTTGGATGTACGTATTAATGAACTATCTGAAAGGAGAAATTAATGGACTAATTGTATAGTATTCTGCGAACTAAGGACCCGAAAAGATACAAATAAAAATTTTTTTACAGCATTTTTCAAAAAATGTGTTATGCACGTGATAGAAGAAAGCATGGGTATCTAATTATTAACTTCTGCTTTGAAGTTTGGTTTATTTTTTATTTTTTTCTCCTTAAATAATGGCTGACCCAGTGAAGACACAGTGAAGTAAAACTACAACACAGGGACATCAACTTCTAACAAACAAGCCTGTTCCTCTTAACCATGCTGACAACAGTGTAAAAGTCACATTAGTCTCAAGACCACCTACAAGTAAACAGGTCAACTTATGTAAGTTCTATAGCATATTCCATCTTTCTGTCAAAAGTCTGCTTTGGCTTGAATACATCCAGGTATAAGGAATGATAGGCTTCAAAACAGAACATCTGAAATTTTGAATTAAAAGGAATTGTGATATTTTGCATTTTGTAATAGCTGTTTTCATCAGATAGGCTGCCATGTTTTATCTATTGTCTGGATGTGCTCCTTTGCTTTCATTCTCAGTGCAGCAATGCTTGAACTTCTTTGATCCATTTCCTCTAAGGGAAATTTGTCCACAAATCCCCCCATGCACTGATATGGTGCACTACTGAGAGGTTGGATAGGGGTCATTGGAGGCCCACTGTTCAAAAATGTGTGACTTGGGAAAGTTGGCAGATGGGCCTGCGAAGGAGTCATGAATGCTGGCATATTGTGGATGGTGGTAGTGCCTGAGATTGGTGAGGTGAGCCAGGGTTCCAATGGTAGAGCGGTGCTCAGAGGCCCCATACTTGTAGCTATCGGGGATCTTGAGAAAGAAAATAGTGGAGAGTCATGTAGCTTGCTAGTGGAAGACTCCAGTTTCTCTTGCCGCCTCCATTTTGCTCGCCTGTTCTGGAACCAAACCTGTATTAGAGAAGAAATACTGTTATCACAAAACAATGCAAGAGGTCAACAACTGAGAATGGACAAGAAACTTTTTGTTTTGAAGAAGTGAAAAATCTCTAGGATTAGGATAAGAGCTATCCCAAAACCCGATCCTAGCTAATGATTATTCCATTAACAGCTCGAGATGACCAGTAATTGGATGGTACAGTTTGTGGATTACTAAGGGAAATGTGTTCTGCATTTGTAGCGATAGGATTCATAACATGAGTGCAGTTTTCTTGTGGGATACAAATTGCTGTGAGTGGGTAAAGCATCATTTACAGATTTTGTATGGACAGTTAGACACATAAAACAATCATAATGTTTCACTGTTCAATATACTGATTGTGCTTACAAGCAGCACAGAGGGGGGATGTTGACACCCTTCCTTGTGTGTCATTCAGGGGGCTCAAGAAAGGCACATCAAGGGAACAGGCATCAAGGGAACAGAACCCTGTACTCCAGAACCCTGTATTTAATGCCTGTCCATGAAAAAGTAGATCATCCAAGATGCTGTGAAACCATTTTTTCAATGGCCATATCTTTTTGACTTGTTTAGAAAAGCAAACCTATTATGTTTAATGTAAACAGTTTTTCAATTTGGGCAAAATGTATATTTCTCACAGTTTTACAAATTTATTTTAATGGCTCCATGCTCTTTTCACTCTTTAGTGAATATACAAATGTTCTCTCACTTTTAATTATATAAGATCAAGTGAACAAGGATGTTAAAATTCTGTTAGCCTCAAAGGTACACCCAATTCAGTTTAAAATAGTTATTCAGATGTAATTTATAATAAGTATGGGAACACTTTGGCAAGTAGTGCATTATGTCAGTTATCTGTACTGTCAACTCTGGAATCAGTGTGAAAGTTGATGCTCAACAAGTCCGTGGGCTAAGTCATTCAGAAAGATTAAGTTGATTAAGCAAATTATGACTGACATTCAGAAATGTCTGATATCCCACCTGGACTCGAACCTCTGGCAGGCTGACCTTCATAGCTAGCTCTTCTCGACTGTACACATCAGGATAGTGTGAGCGCTCGAAGGCATGCTCTAATTCATGAAGCTGGTAAGTTGTGAATGTTGTTCGGTTCCTGCGGTGTTTCTTTGTAGGTAGTTTATAATCCTCCCCCTCAGGAGTGCCAGGTGTTGGCGTGCTGCCGTCTTCCCTCAAGTCACACAAATCTCCTTCACATTTGTCTAGAAACATCCCTTGTGCTGTTAGGGGATACAAATGCCAAGAAAATATAACAATTATAAATCATATATACATACATACATAAACTCAAAGTTCATAATTTATTAAGAACCTGTTTTGTATTTTAACCAATTAAAAGACTAAACCTTCCTGAAATGAAGATAGTTCAGACACATACAATTTGATGCAATTTTCCTTATAGTACCAGATCATATAAAAAAATTCATGGGCATTGCTACACTGTTCGCATTTCATTTAAATACTTACATTTATTAGGCATGCCCTGTCCAAGATTACTATGTTTCAATGCTTTAAAAAAGTTATTACTGTAACTGCAATTTATATAGGAGAAATTAAACAAATGCATAGATATCACCAGTTGCCTGGACAAAGCATTTCAGTTTAAGAAGATAAGTAATACTATGTTGCTAATAGTTTAACTGGCACACTGCGTATAATTGGCATAGGCGACAGGTAGTTAATATGTCAATGAATAGCACACTCCTGCTTCCTTTGAATATTATTGTGGATGCTTGGTCACTTAAAGGGGACCCATCACCCAAAAAAAATTCAATTTTATCACATTAGTCAAGCAAAAATGAACTTTAATTACACTATATAAATTATTTGAATCTTGTTTTCTTCAGTTTGGGAAATAATAATTATAGCAAGCAGGCAGGAGCCATTTTGTGGACACTGTTATTAAGGCAAGTCTTACATCATCTCAGAACCTTGTTTGTGCACCAGAATGGGGGACCTGATGTCCATCCCCATACCCTGGCTACACAATTAAAGGTGAAGAGAATGGGGGTGTGTGTGGAGAGCAGTAACATCTAGGAAGTGCTGAATGGAAAGTGAAAGTAATTGTCTGGCCCGCCTCTGTGCCTAAGGCATAGAGGAGGGGCAGACAATATTTGATTGACAGCTGAGATTTTTAAATGAGCTTAAAACCGCTACGAAAGCTTTAATAAAAATAGATATTGAAATTCATGTTTAATTTGAAAAGAACTTTTATTATACAGCTTTTTGTGCCTGGGTGACAGGCCCACTTTAAATCACTGGTGTCAAAACCCAAAACAGTGAATAGTGTAGTTTGAGAAAATGGAGACTGTTATCCAAAATGATTATGACCTGAGGTTTTCCGAATATTGGATATTTCCATAATTTGCATTTTTATACCTAGGGGTACACTTACTTAGGGTGGAATATCAAGGGTTATTGTGAGGGTTATGGGGTTACCTGTGCGGCAGGGTCGCCCGCTGCGCCATCGGCGGGGACGCCCGCCGCATGGTCCGTGAGCCGGCGCCAACGCTATCTTGGGTTCTAGGGCGCGCCTGCGCGCCTCTTAAAGGCGCAGCCACGCTGGCTGCCCTGCCTGTATCCTGACTACTCTGAACTCGGTATCCAGACCCTTGCCTGCCTACGACAACTCTTCCTACTTAACCCCTTGATTGACAACCCGGTTTGACCCTTGCTTGCCTGACGATTCTGATATCCGCCTGCCTCGAACCAGCCTGTCTGACCATCCTTCTGCCTAATCCTTTTGTACCGTGACCTTCGGCCCAAAAAGACTTTGCTAACAGCCGTGCCCCTTAGCCAGCCAGAACATCTCGCCTTGCACCCCTCGTTAAGTCCAGGTGGCACCCAAGTAAGCGGAGGGCTCCTCCCAAAGCCCAACGGTGGTCACACTACTGGTGAAGCCGAGACCAGGGTGCTTGGCATTTGTTCTGGTATCGGGTGCCGGCCGTGACATTATCACGGGCCATGGATTACGAAAGTCACGCTGAAGCTGCTGCCGCTGCTGCTCCTCCAACTACCACCGAAGCGCTTCTTACCACTCTGTTACAGCGCTTGGAGGATCACGATCAGAAGCAAAATGACCTCCTGCAGGGTTTTGACAATCTAACCTGACAGCTGGAGGGTACACAAGCTTCGCAGCAGCAATCTGTTCCTGTTCCTGCACCTTCTGTGGGTTCTTCTGCAAATTGGGGTAACTCATCTAAACCCCATGAACCAAAAATTGTGTTCCCTGAGAGATTCAGCGGGGATCGCACTAAATTTTTTGTCTTTAAAGAGGCATGCAAGTTATACCTTAGTTTCTTTCCTCATTCTTTCCAAACTGGTGAGGAGAAAGTAAGGTTCGTCATGACCCTCCTTTTGGGTGACCCCCAAATTTGGGCCCTCAGGCTGCCTTCCTCTGACCCTGCTCGTTATTCCCTAGACACTTTCTTTAACAGCATGGCAATTCTTTACGATGACCCGGATCGTGCATCTTCTGTCGATACCGCGATTCGTAAGTTGCGCCAAGGGTAAAAGGGATGCGGAGGTGTACTGCACCGAATTCTGCAGGTGGGCAGTGGAGACTGGGTGGAATGATTTGGCTCTACGGAGTCAATTCTGTTTGGGGTTATCTGATTCAGTAAAAGATAGTCTGGTTAATTACCCCTTACCTTCTAACCTGGATGATCTCATGTCCCTTGCCATCCAGGTAGATAGAAGGCAAAGGGAGAGAAGGGGTGAGAGGAGTACAAACTTCTCTGGGGTTACTAATATAAGGTCTAATGTGGTAACCAATGTAAAATCTTCTAATCCCTCTGTGCCTCTACCTCAGGAGGAGCCTATGCAATTAGGCGTATCCCACCTGACTCCTGAGGAAAAGGCACGCAGGCGTTCCCTGGGTCTTTGCATATACTGTGGTGAAAAGGGACATTTTCTAAACCAATGTTCTAAGAGGCTGGGAAACTCCGAAGCCTAAATGGAGAAGGGGAGCTCCATTTGGGTGCAGGAATTTCCTCTCCCCAATCTTCCTCTAAGGTTTTGTTACCCTGGCCTACAGGCTCTGTCAAGGTGTCCGCATTTGTGGACTCAGGGGCGGAGGGTAATTTTCTGGATACTGCTTTCGCAGCTAAATTCTGTATCCCTGTAGTTCCTCTAAGTGCCCCCATGAGAATAATGGCAGTGGACAGAAGACCCTTAGGGTCAGGTGTAATTTCTAAGGAGACTGTAACTCTTTCCATGTGCATTTATAATTTGCATTGTGAGGAGACAGCTTTTTACCTCATAGAGGGTGCTTCCTCTCCTCTTATTTTGGGATTACCGTGGCTCCAGAGACATAACCCTCGGATTGACTGGGTCTCACGGGAGGTGGTTCAATGGAGTACTACGTGTGGTGGGGTATGCTTTCCCTCTGTAGTAGCAACTACATCGCTTGAAGGGTTACCTGCTGCATATGCAGAATTCACTGATGTCTTCTCTAAAAAGGCAGCAGAGACCTTACCCCCACACCGGCAGTATGACTGCCCAATAGATCTGGTCCCTGGGTCAACTCCTCCTCGTGGTAGAACCTACCCTCTTTCATTGCCCGAAGCCCAGGCAATGAAAGAGTATATAAAGGAAAATCTAGAAAGGGGTTTCATCAGACCTTCTAGTTCCCCTGCGGGGGCGGGCTTATTTTTTGTAAGATGGTGGTCTTCGACCCTGTATTGATTATAGGGGGCTCAATAAGATCACCATAAAAAACCGCTATCCCCTCCCTTTAATTTCTGAACTCTTTGATCAGGTCAAGGATGCTAAAATCTTTTCCAAACTAGATCTTAGGGGGGCTTATAACCTGATCCGTATCAGGGAGGGTGATGAGTGGAAGACTGCATTTAACACCAGGGATGGCCACTACGAGTATCTCTTTATGCCTTTCGGCCTCTGTAATGCCCCCGCAGTGTTTCAGGAGTTTGTCAATGACATCTTCCGGGACTGCTGGGGATCTTTGTAGTGGTCTACCTAGCCGATATTCAGATTTTTTCCTCTAACATGAAGGAACATCAAAATCATGTTCGGGAAGTCTTACGAAGGCTAAGGGGAAATAATCTTTATGCGAAACTAGAGAAATGTACTTTTGGGGTTTCTTCTGTTCAGTTTTTGGGGTTTAACATTTACAGCAAGGGTCTAGAAATGGATCCAGGCAAGGTCAGAGCAGTCCTGGATTGGACCCAACCCCTTTCGCTTTTGCAACCCAAAGGTTTCTTGGTTTTGCTAATTATTACTGTCAGTTTATAAAAAAAATTCCCTCATTGTGGCTCCCATCACTAATCTGACTAAAAAGGGCGCTGACCCCAGCATGTGGCCCCCTGAGGCCGTTCAAGCATTTGAATTCCTCAAAAAGGAGTTCAGTTCTGCCCCAATCCTTCGTCACCCCGACACTGTGCTTCCTTTTATTGTGGAGGTGGGAGCGGGGGCAGTCCTTTCTCAAAGGCACCCGACTACCAACAAGTTACATCCCTGTGCTTTCTTCTCCAGGAAGTTTTCACCCGCAGAGGTGAATTATGATATAGGTAACAGGGAATTGTTGGCAGTCAAATGGGCCTTTGAGGAATGGCGGCATCTCCTGGAGGGTGCTAAACATCTGGTGACGGTCTATACTGACCACAAAAATCTACTATATATAGAGTCTGCTAAACGCCTTAATCCGAGGCAGGCTAGGTGGGCTCTATTTTTCACAAGGTTTAATTTTTCTTTGACTTTCAGGCCTGGGACTAAAAACACCAAGGCGGATGCACTCTCTAGGAGTTTTGAATCCATTTCTTATGACTCTAGTGAGTGTACTCCCATTATTCCCAGAGAAATGATCATAGCAACCCTTGAATCTGACCTTTCTTCTTTATTGCTCCCTCTTCAAACATCTGCTCCTTCAGATACCCCTTCGGGAGATGGTTTGTACCGCAGGAGTTAAGGGAGCAAGTATTGAGGGAGGTTCATGATTCTAAAATGGCAGGGCATCCTGGCATTTCTAAGATGGTGTCCCTGTTATCCCGTCATGTTTGGTGGCCATCATTCAAACAGGATGCTAAAGCCTTCGTTAATTCCTGCCCAGTTTGCCAAAGATCAAAGTCTTCTCGAAATTCTTCCCAGGGTCTGTTAATCCCCTTACCCATTCCAGGGAAACCTTGGTCCCATTTGTCAATGGACTTCATTGTTGATTTACCCCTTCTCAGGGGAAAACGGTAGTGGATAGGTTTAGCAAGATGAGCCATTTTGTTCCCCTTCCACACCTCCCTTCTGCTAAGACTTTGGCTGACCTATTTGTTACCCACATTTTTAAGTTTCATAGTTTTCCTGAAAATATTGTTTCTGACAGGGGGGTTCAATTTGTTTCTAAGTTTTGGCGTGCCTTCCGTTCTTTGGTTGGGATTGAGTTATCATTTTCCTCTGCTTATCACCCCCAAACAAACAGTCAAACTGAGAAGGTAATCCAGTCCCTAGAACAGTACCTCAGGTGTTATGTGTCTGACAACCAGTCCACGTGGGCGGAACTGTTACCCTGGGCAGAGTTTGCATATAATAATGCTACCCATTCTTCCTCTGGGGAGTCCACTTTCTTTATTGTAAATGGGTTGCATCCCAAAGCTTTTTCTTTTTCTGGGTCTGGTTCCCCTGTACCTTCTGCCAATTCTTCTGTCGAACAATTTTCTAAGGTTTGGTCAGCAGCTACTTCTGCTAAAAAAAAAGCTGACAGATCACGTAGAGAGGCACCCCAGTATAAAGTGGGGGATCGGGTCTGGTTGTCTACAAAGAATATCAAGCTAAAGGTGCCCTCTCTCAAACTAGGACTCTATATATTCTAACCAATATGAGAATCATTATATATATATATATATATATATATATATATATATATATATATATATATATATATATATATATATATATATATATATATACACACAAATATACACACACACACACACACAGTTAGGTCCATAAATATTTGGACAGAGACAACTTTTTTCTAATTTTGGTTCTGTACAGGGGCTCAAAAGTAATTGGACACTGACTCAAAGGTTATTTCATGTGCAGGTGTGGGCAAATCAATGAAGCAGATAAAAGCCGTGGAGTTGATTTAAGGGGGGGGGGCTTGTATGTGGAAGATTTTGCTGTGAACAAACAACATGCTGTCAAAGGAGCTCTCTCAAACATGCCATCCTTAAGCTGCAAAAACAGAAGAAACCCATCCGAGAAATTGCTACAATATTAGGAGTGGCAAAATCTACAGTTTGCTACATCCTGAGAGAGAAAGAATGAAAGCACTGGTGAACAAGACCTGGAAGTCCACAGAAGACAACAGTGGTGGATGATCGCAGAATCATTTCCATCGTGAAGAGAAACCCCTTCACAACAGCCAAAATAGTAAACAACACTCTCCAGGAAGTAGGTGTATTGATATTCAAATCTACCATAAAGAGAAGACTTCATGAAAGTAAGTACAGAGGGTGCACTGCAAGGTGCAAGCCACTCATAAGCAACAAGAATAGAAAGACTTTGCTAAAAAATACATCTAAAAAAAGCCAGAACAGTTCTTTGGACAGATGAAACCAAGATTAACCTCTACCAGAATGATCGCAAGAAAAAATTATGGAGTAGGCGTGGAACAG
Organism: Xenopus laevis; assembly: GCF_017654675.1. Taxonomy (NCBI): domain Eukaryota; kingdom Metazoa; phylum Chordata; class Amphibia; order Anura; family Pipidae; genus Xenopus; species Xenopus laevis. The sequence goes on along the minus strand of NC_054371.1, from coordinate 100,777,319 downwards.
CTCATGATCCAAAGCATACCACATCATCTGTAAAACGGTGAAGGCAATGTGATGGCTTGAGCGTGCCTGGCTGCCAGTGGCACTGGGACACTAGTGTTTATCCATGATGTCACACAGGACAGAAGCAGCCGAATGAATTCTGAGGTGTTCAGAGACACTGTCTGCTCAAATCCAGCTAAATGCAGTCAAATTGATTGGGAGGCGTTTCATAATACAGATGGACAATGACCCAAAACATACAACCAAAGCAACCCAGGAGTTTATTAAAGCAAAGAAGTGGAATATTCTTGAATGGCCAAGTCACTCACCTGATCTGAACCCAATTGAGCATGCATTTCACTTGTTGAAGAATAAGCTTTGGACAGAAAGGCCAACAAACAAACAGCAACTGAAAGCCGCTGCAGTAAAGGCCTGGCAGAGCATTAAAAGGAGGAAACCCAGAATCCCGTGATGTCCATGAGTTCAAGACTTCAGGCTGTCATTGCCAGCAATGGGGTTTCAACCAAGTATTAGAAATTAACATTTTATTTTCAGTTTTTTAATTTGTCCAATTACTTTTGAGCCCCTAACATTTAGTGATTGTGTTTAAAAAAAGGCTTTAGTTCCTCACATTTTTATGCAATCTTTTTGTTCAACCCACTGAATTAAAGCTGAAAGTCTGCAGTTCAACTGCATCTGAGTTGTTTCATTTAAAATTCATTGTGGTAATGTTCAGAACCAAAATTAGAAAAAAAAAAAGTTGCCAAATATTTGTGTGCAACTGATAAATCCTTCTCCTAATGCAATATTGTGCACTTCTGGCCCAAGTAGAAAAATATTTCCTACCAAGAAAGTATCTTACATTAAGAACACTATTTAGTGATATATATATATATATATATATATATATATATATATATATATATATATATATATATATACACATACATATATATAACCTGACTATAGTCAGGTGATCCCACTGGTGTCTAATAAAAGGGTAGCCAGGTTTGGGAGTTTTACTTTGAAAGCAGCTAGTAAGTTGCAGGTAAAACTTAGTCCCTTTGTAAAATGTATAATGAAGCAATAGAATTCTTAATGAATCAGATGAAAATTTAGCGTAGGACTGGCCAGATATGGGATGACTTTGACATAGTTGGCCAGCTTAAATATATTGCAATATATGGACAAACAATCCCTGTTTTATTTAAAGGGTAAGGCATTTTTCAATAGCAGTATGCACAAAATGTCTCTGTCTTAAAGGGGTTGTTCACCTTCCAAACACTTTTTTCAATGCAGTTGTTTTTTGATTGTTCCCCAGAAATAAAGAATTTTTTCAATCACTTTCCATTATTTATTTTTTACCGTTTTTCCAAAATCTAAGTTTAAAGTTGAATGTTCTTGTCTTTGGTGTTTAAAGGGCACCAATCATGACCAAAATCATTTACTAAGTAAATACACTATGTGAAAGTTCAAGAAATCCGATTTTTAAAACAGTTAGAATTGTTTGTATAATGTAAATGATCAGCTCACTATTCCTTCTGCAAGATCTCCCCTTTCTCCCCTGCAGTTCTAGCTGAGGCAGGCATCTTGGATTTCACTGGCTCCTCCTACCTATATCTTCCCAGCCAACTGTAGCTCTGAAATCTCGCACATGCTCAGTTCAAATTCCCTGTTTGCTTATCAACCCTTCTAAGCTATTTTCAAATCAGCCAAACCTGTGTGTTAGCTGCTGTACAGTAGTGCTGCCACCTGCTGGAAGTTAGCAGGTGGCAGCACTTCTATTGGATACTTCTAGTGGAGGAGTTTACTAAAACAAGGCATTCTGGGTAGAATACTCAAAGCAGTGTTACAATCTGAGCATGCTCCTGAAATTTGCACATTAGAGTCTCTGTTAGAGTCTCAATATGGCCTCCCTCAGTGAAAGAACCCATTTGACAAAGTAAGGGATTTTTTTTAAAACCTGCAGTTTTTTCCAAAAACTATATATGTAGTTTGATTAAACGTGTTTAGCTTGTACTGGTCAGATTGTTAATATGTGTTTGATTTTGGCTGTGATAGGTGCCCTTTAAGTCTGACAGCTCAGTAATTCAGGTGCAGACTCCAAACTGTTACAATTTTGCAACATTTAGTTGATACATTTCTCAGCAGCATCTCTGGAGTATTAGCAACTATTGTATCAATTCTAACAGCTGCCTGTAATGAAACCCAGGGATTCTGCTCAGCAGGGAGACAGATAAGAAATGTATCAACTAAATGTATCCATTTACAACAGTTTACAGGCAGGATCGGCGACCCCCCCTCCCAGGGCTGCTTTAGAAGGTGAAAAATTACACTTTACACTTCAATATTAGAAAAACGGTGACACATAGAAAATAGAAAATCATTGGAAAATTCGTCATTTCTGGTGATCTATCTGAAAACAACTAGTTGTTTGAAGGTGAACCACCCCTTTAAATATATTGATAATGGGTTGAGTGCAGTGGACTCTTGTATTTGTCTATATATATATATATATATATATATATATATAATATATATATATATATATATATATATATAAAAAATGGTGGATATGAGCCGCACACCATAAGTATAATCACAACCTGGGTGCTCATGCTTAGAGGGTAAATGCAGGATACGAAATGATGGCACTCGCAGGATTTTAGCAAAAACAGACAAAAAGTGTCAAAAAAGAAAAGGAGGGGGCGTGTCCTGATGGTGCACTGACTAAGACGTGTTGTTTGGAGCTCCGATATACTTCTTCACCAGAATTAAGGATAACTCCCTACTAATCGCTAAAATGGGGAAAAATCACAAAGCTGTACCCACAAGTGCCACCCCGAAACCTGTTGGAGTGAAACGCACCAGGGATATTGAGCAGTTCTTCGAGAAACCTAATGACGACGCTGAAAGATCCGAAGACTCCAATATGGCGGAGGATGATTCACAAGGCCTGGCTATTGCGCACTTGGGAAACCCACCCGATGCCTCTGCTTTGCAAAACGTGCTCGCAGACCTGCCTAGCAAAGCGGACTTGGCTCAACTACTGACGGATATTAAATCCTCCATAAAGCAAGAGGTGACGGGTCTTCAGGTGGAGCTTTCTAAACTTTCTAACAAGCTGACGACTCTGGAAACTGCGCAAACAGCCCTGCAAGGCGAGACGGGCCTTCTTGCAGCTAAACTTACCACTCACGATCGGCAGATCTATCTGTTGCGACGAGCGATGGAGGATTTGGAGAACCGCAATCGACGCTGTAATATCAGGATCAGAGGTCTGTCGGAGGATGTGGATCTCCCTGAAGCCCGCCAACTCTTGGAGGATCTCTTTCGACAGCTTTTGGGCCTGGATAAAGATAAGCCTGTACGTATTGAGAGATTTCACCGAGTTATGGCGAGCAGACAAGGGAAGCCTCGGGATATCCTTTGCTGTTTACATCATTTTACCCAGAAGGAGGCAATCTTGCGCAAAGCCAGAGAAGCGGGTGATCTGACTATAGAGGACGACAAGATCGAGCTCTACCAAGATTTGGCGCATTCTACTATTCTGCAACGCAGGCTTCTGAAGGGCGTCGTGGAGTTACTGAGGTCTCGTAAAATCATCTACCGCTGGGCCTACCCGTTTGCACTGGCAGCTCGCCATAATGGCACTTGGATCCAGCTACGAGAGCCCTCGGAGGCACATCGCTTCTGCTCTGCACTCAATATTGAAACACCCGATCTTACGGAATGGTCCCGCTATGCCTATGGTCCAAGCGCTGAGTCCACTGCAGAAGGCTGAGAGATACGCGCTGAATGCGCCACCATACCTCACCGGGATCTCCTGGACTCACTTGAATTCTACTGGATCCTTCACTTCCACCTGAGAGGGAATCTGTGCGGGTAAAATGTACCCTTTATTTTATATTTTATTGCGGATGATAAGAGCGGTTTGCTTGCTCATCCCTCCTCGTTATACCTGTTTGATGTGGTGGTTACATGGGTCCTAATCCTTGACAGTGTCCTACTACCCGCTGTTTTACTCTCTCCTGTTTTGGCGCAGTTTTGGGCCACACATTGGAACGTCTCCCTACCCCGCTACTCACTCAGCTCTATATCCCAGCAAGTGATATCTACCACTGTTTTTCCTATTTTCACTAACTGACTCTTGTGCTGGCTCTGCCACCCGCAGGGCTGTATGTGTTGCCTATACTGCTCCAAGCGATCTGTCTGCTTGCCATTGAGGCCTAGGAAGCAGCTCGTGACCACCCACTCACCGGCCTGGGAATTGGTTGCCACTGTCATTTTTGCTCATTGCCATGTAGGGGGTTGGGAGCGATAGCAATATTCCACTGATCGTTCCCATTTTGCTTGGACTGCTGGGACGGTTCTCCTTCCAACCAGCACTAAAGGAGTCCTCGGATCTTACCTGTAGTGGTGCATGTTCAGCATCCATACTGCATGTTCAGTGTTTAAGTTATCTATGCTTTACGGGTGCAGTTCCCGGCACACGAGTATATGACACTATATTATAAATGTTTGCATTGTTCTTCTGTTATGTATAATACTCTTTCCTTTACGTTTATGAGTGGGTCTGACTCGACCTAAGGTTTTAACCACATACACCGGTGACATATTTCCCCATGTCTTTCAGCTTTATACCATCGCGGAGTTAGCATATTACACGCGAGTATATCGGAATTACCCCAAACCGGTCCACTCTCGGACACACCTCTCTCCTCGAGCTCCTCCCACTACAACTAAACGGAGGTAACGCTAGACGTACCCTCGTTGGTCAGAGCTCTTCGTCACACCTTTAGTGGGGGGAACTGATTTTCCTCCTCACCTCCCACTACTCCCTGATACTTCTCCTCTCCTCCTGGTCCTTTTCTAACTAACTACCTTCCCTTCTATCTCTCTTTTCTCCTTTCTCCTCCCTTCTCACCCCCCCCCCTTTTTTTTTTTTTTTTTTTTTTTTTTGTTAACCTTCCTTACCCACCTCTCCTTCTTTCCTTGCCTCACTCTTCTCCTCACATTCTCTACACAGCGTTATGGCAATACCGACAAGACCTTCTCTTGAGCCTAGATGTGCACCAGTGAAAGTAGTGAGCATAAACGCTAATGGTCTCAATTCCCCACAAAAACGCATCCTGCTAAGTTCTGAATTGAGGCGCCTTAAGGCACAGGTGGCCTTTATCCAGGAAACCCACTTCAAATTAAATTGTGTTCCCAAGTGGTCCAACCGGTATTTTCCCGATATTTATAGCAGCGTCCCGCAACAGAGTAAAACTAAAGGGGTAGCTATACTTTTTGGGAAAAATTTTAACTTTAAGGTGACCTCTACGAAAAGAGACCCAGACGGGAGATATGTGTTTGTGAAAGGTAACTTAGGTTCTCAGAAGATCACGTTTGCTGCCTTATACTTGCCTAATGAAAACCAAGACCTTACGTTCCATAAGATATCCGAAACTTTACTGGGTTTTTCGGAAGGCCTGTTGGTTTTAGGTGGAGACCTGAATGTCCCTCTTGACCCGCATATTGACTGCTCTCTGAACAAATCTAGTGTGCCGAACCGAGTTATTCGTAACATAATTAAAGACTTACATAACTTACAAGTAATTGATGCATGGCGCTTATTAAAACCTAAAGAACGAGATTATACCTTCTATTCGGCTAGGCACAATCTCTATACCAGAATTGACTATCTCTTCATTAGCCATCATTATTTGAATACTTTACAGCATGTAGACATACATACACGCTCTTGGACCGATCATGCCCCCATCTCTGTGGCCTTGTCAGTGAATGGGGAACCTATCAGGCAGGGGCTGTGGAGACTGAATGAGTCGGTGCTAAAAGATACTCAAACATTGAATGAAATTAAAGCTTCCATCCAAACATATTTTAAAGAAAATGTCACTGCTGATGTTAATCCAGTCACAATTTGGGAAGCCCACAAATGTTATATTAGGGGTATATTGATTCAACTTTGCTCTAGAAGGAAACAAGCACATAAGAAAAAGCATGAGTCGCTATTGACTGAAATCAGAAATCTAGAAACACAACATAAACAAACCCCGACCACTGAACTTTCCGCTAAATTAGCTTCATTACGATCTGACCTGGCTAATCATCATAATTTTTTCACAGAAAAGGTTATCACTAGGATGAGACATCGTTTTTACGAACACGGGAATAAATGTGGCAAGCTTTTAGCTCGCCTCTTGAGGTCGCAGGTTGCTAGAAATCATATTCACAGCATACAACCAAAAATTGGGAGTAAGGTTCACAGCAGCCCTCAAATAGCGCAAGAATTCCATAGATTTTACTCAGAACTGTATCAGATACCTGACCCTATGCCTGATGATGGGCTATCCCGAGGGGCAGCCATCACCTCCTTTTTAGATAACACCCAGCTGCCGCGCCTATCTCCAGCGCAACAACAAGCTTTAGAGGCCGACATCACAGCGGAGGAAGTCACTCAGGCAATTAGAGGGTCTCCATCAGGCAAGAGCCCTGGTCCGGATGGCTATACATCTAGTTACTACAAGGAATGTTCATCGCTATTAGTGCCCCACATGACTAAGGCGTTCAATGCTTTGCAAACTGAGGCCCAGTTTTCACATCATTCCTTAGAAGCCCATATCTCTCTGCTATTGAAAGCTAATAAGAACCCCGATGACCCTGGCAATTACAGACCTATTTCATTGATAAATGTGGATGTCAAATTCTTAGCCAAAATAGTTGCTACTAGAATGCAAGCGGTCCTCGGTCGGTTAATCGGCCTCGATCAAGCAGGCTTTGTCCCTGGTAGGGAAACCAGAGATAATACCAACAAACTCATTAATATTCTTCACCATGCAAAACTCAAGAAAATTCCTACTATGCTATTGTCGACGGATGCCGAAAAGGCCTTCGACAGGGTTTGCTGGGAATATATGTTCAGTTGCCTACAGAGATTTGGGTTCGGGGACCGTCTTTGCAAATGGATACGTTCTCTTTACAATAGCCCTATAGCCAGATTAAGAGTAAATGGGACCCTCTCTGATTACATTAGTATTAAAAATGGGACTCGCCAGGGTTGTCCCCTATCACCCACTTTGTTTATCCTGGCCCTTGAACCCTTCCTTTCACAGATCCGTCACAATCTGGATATTTCAGGAGTCACTGTCAGACAAAAACACTACAAAGTGGCTGCATATGCAGATGACCTCCTTTTTTTTTTAACTAATCCGCTTATTACGATCCCGAACCTGAATCACCTATTTGACTTATTTGGTAAAGTTAGCAATTTCAAAGTGAACTATAGTAAATCGGTGGCGTTAAACATCTCCCTTTCTCCACACACTCTGCAGGGACTCTCCCAAAAATTTCCATATAGCTGGCCAAACAGACAATTCACTTATCTGGGCATAATTATTACTAAGGATTATGACGATTGGGTAGATGGGAACTGTAAGGTGCTTCTCTCCAAGGTAAAACAGGACTTGCAAACTTGGTCCAAACAGTATCTATCATGGTTAGGTAGAATAAACGTCATAAAAATGAATGTTATGCCACGCCTGCTATACGTGTTTCAGTGCATCCCTCTTTCGTATTCCGACAAGTGGTTAAAATCCTTTCAGTCTTTGATAATCCGATTTATTTGGCAGGGGCGACCACCCAGGATTAAGACCTCTACGTTATATCGCAGCAAGTGCGAAGGCGGGTTGGCTCTTCCTGATTGTGCGCGATATTTGAAGGCTGCTCAATTATCAAGGATAATTGATTGGTCTCATCACTTAGATAATAAGGATTGGGTAGAGATTGAGCAGCAGTCCACAGCCACGCACCTGATTCATCTACCTTGGATAGATAAGATCCATCGGAGGATTCTACATGAATCCCATCCGTTACTAAAAAGCACATTGATGACATGGGACTCGGTGAAGGGAAATTTTAAGTTCACCTCATTTCCCTCTCCACTTACCCCTATCACTAATAACCCGGCATTTCCTCCGGCTTTGCATCCTAATGCCTTTAAAGATTGCTTAGTAGATGGCCACTTACAATTTATACATATTATGGATAAGACTCAGTTAGCCGACCTTATCACCCTCAGACAGTCCAGGCCTGACAATGTTCTGCATGACTTTCAATATTATCAACTCAAACATTTTTACAAATACAATGGTGGTAGTAATAATTTGGGGAGACCGCTTACCTCTTTCGAGACCCTCTGCCACAGCGAAACTCCCCCGAAACGGATAATTTCTATGATATATGACATGCAAAAGCTAGGAGGTGGGAAGAAACAATTACGTTTTATTAGGGCCTGGGAACTGGCTCTGGGTCTCGATCTCTCGGAAGAAGATCTCACTACTGGTGTTGCTAATTTGTTATTTAGCTCCAGGTGTTGTAAAATACAGGAATTGAATTATAAGTTACTGAGTAGATGGTATTATACTCCGCATAAATTGAAATTGATCTATCCGGCCACGAGCGATGCGTGCTGGAGATGCAAAGGCGATGCTGGAACTCTCCTTCATGTTTTTTGGTCCTGCCCGGATCTTCACAGCTACTGGTCTGGAATTCTCCAGCTCAGTTCGCAGGCATTGGGTCGACAGATACCCCATACCCCGGAACGGATTCTGTTGTTTTGGGTTAGGGACCCCATGGCAGACGTCTCAGATTGGGCTCTAGAAAGGCACTTACTTAACGCAGCCAAGATACTTATCCCACGATTATGGAAATCCCCTCTGGCCCCTACTTTGAAAGATTGGGTAGGGAAAGTAAATGAGGTTGCGAAATTTGAGGAACTTTCTTCCTCTACGGAAAAACAACTTACCAAGTTTAGGAACACTTGGGTACGCTGGTTCTTGTTCAGGGAGACCGAGGAATACAAGCGAATACTGGGCTCTTAACGGTTCGACATGTCTGGTTATGTTTGTAAGACATATATATATGTGTAGAAATCAAGCGGACAAGTGAATAGAAAGTGACAAAACAAAAGAAAAGCTAAATATTTCATTCATAATATTAATTCATATTATTAATCGAGAAACACAATCTGTTTTTTAACATATGTTTATGTTAATTGGTTACATTTATGTTTAACAGTATGTTTTATCATATTGTTATTTGACTTTTCATCTTATTCTGTATTATACTAACCGAAATTGTAGATGTTTAAAAAACTATTTCTGTTGAAATCAGCAGTCCCAGGTTTTCATTCTGTTTTTAGGTACAGTGCTGAACCCCAGCAATGAATAGATCTGCCAGGTGAACTTGCCATCATGTGGCTAGCTCATGGCATTCTAGTTAAGCCATTAGGATTGTTCCAGTAGTGGCCCAATAAAAGACTTTGTGGTTTGGTACAACAACATAGGCATTTATAAAATTGAAGACTCTGAAACCAAGATTGACAAAGGCAATATCAAACTGTGAGTGTTTTTTTTTTTGTTCAGAAAATGTTACTAGCATGAAAGGTTTAATGTAGCATTAAATAAGCTTATATAGTTTAAGAACTGGTCTTGAATATCTTCCTTATGTCTTCATTGCACACAACATTGCCTTACTTGTGTAATTGTGTAACTTGTGTAAAATATATATATATATATATATTTTTTTATTTATATATATATATATATATATATATTCAATAAATAGACATCATTCTGTCTACATCCATGACCACGTTCCATGACAGCTTTCTTCTTGTATTCACCTCATAAAGAAACATTTACTTCACTCAAAATCAAAAATAGTACACTATTCACTTGCTACATGTAGGGCCTTCCTATATTTTCTCTATATTTTCTGGATTGAGTGAGTACATTTTTAAAAAATAAATAAAAGTTTGTTGTCCTTTCTCTGGATTATCAAAGCTTGAAGTGGACATTGTATTTTCTAACCTGGCTTTGCTACTAATTATAATACACACACTATTTCTAATAGTGGTCGAATAAGGCAGTAAACATGTACATATTCTGCATGTCTTAACATTTAATTTCTTAGTGTGTTCCCCTCTTGCTTTCAATTTTAGGGGACTGTACAAAGTATACACATTCCTAACTCTCTCTCTATATATATATTTTCATGTTTTTTCCCTGTTAATAACATTGACATCAAATAACCTTCCAGACAATTAAATACCAGTCAGGTGGCAACCCTATATATCTGTTGTCTTTAGACCTACAACAAGTAGCTTATTTACTTATTTGCTTAGCTACAACCTGCAACATTAAAGTTTTTGATCCATTTAAACCCATTGTTTCATGAATATACATGGTTAAGTTACCTGGAAGTGTCTTCCTGAACTGCACTTAGTTGCAGGCAAACAAATGGATCAGCCTCAATGTAATATCCTCCCAGCTTTTGAGATTTGAGTAGTAGTGAGTGGTGGGGGAGAGAGCTACAGAAGGAGAGCTAGAGAAGGAGTCTTGGTTAAATCTTCACAGATGTCTGTAGGGGCTGAAGCAAGCTATAGCAGCCGCAGGGGATTACAGGACTTTAGAAAAGGGTCACCTCCCACTCTTAGTAATGATTGGCACTGCCCAGTGGCTGAAGGAAGAAAGGCTGTATGGTAAAGACAGAATGTTTTAATTTTCAAAACATTTAGCAATCACACTGTTATTGCTTTAAATCATTTTATATTGTCTGTCGCTCAATGAAAAAGAACACTCCATAGACTAAAGGGCAAGTAGATCTAAATTACAATATAATTTTATTTGATGCAAAGTGATAGACCCCATCCAAAAAAAAGTCTGTACATGTAAAATCACAGTCAAGTCAAACACAGCAAAAAGCTGTGCCACAGTCAGTGTCGTTAAATTAATGTAAAGTGCTGCATAAACTGCTGGCGTTATATAATTACTGTTAATGGTGATGATGATAGTCTATTTAATGGCATAAGGAATTGAAAACCCTAAGGGCTATATTATATTATTATGACATTTCAACATAGAGTAAAAACACAAAACAAACAGTTCATGCACATTGTTTATATCTCTAAAAAGAGACAGAATATTATTTTTCACATGAGCTGATATGCCAGGGCAGATTGCTGGCACATGTGGCATATAACTGTAGCATATTTATAGATAGCTACTGAAATCACTCAAGACTTTCGTTGCATATGATTACATGGCATCATTGTGAAATTCCTGCAATGCCACATTTTAGAGCAAGCTATTAACGATATAAACATACAATGCTCTACAAACCCTGTTATTATTGCACATCACATTGTTTTGTGCATCAGTGCACTTGACAATATTTGGAATGAGGTAATGCTGTGGTGGTTTGTGGGAAATGTGAATAAGTGCAAAGGTTTGTAGAGTAGGACAAATCATGTGTAATATAGAAATATGCTTGTCTAACATACGCACATAAAACCACGTGTTACAATTATGTAACAACGTGTAACATAGCCCTTAGGTTTTGCACATGTATGCATGAAGATTCAAAAAATCCACACTTCAGTATGAACTGATTTCTGGAGATCAAGTAGAACCACAAGTACATACATAGCAAAAAACCCTCTGAAGTTAAAGGGGCGGTGCACCTTTAGGTAATAGGAATGCCAAATTCTAAGAAACCTTTCAATCAGCCTTCATTGTTTTCTGTTTCATAGTTTTTTTTAATTATTTGCCTTCTTCTGTTCAAATGGGGTCACTGATCCCATCTAAAAAGAAACCCTATGTAAGGCTACAAATTTATAGTAATTGCTACTTTTTATTACTCATATTCATATTCCAGTCCCTTTTTCATATCACTGCATGATTGCTTGGGTAATTTGGACAATAACAACTGTATTGCTGAAATTGCAAACTGGAGTCCTGCTGAATAGGGTACTATCTAGGTCCCCTTTCAAAAAAAATCTTTGTGGGGGCCCAGCGCATATACAGCGGGCGTGCAAATTTTCAGCACAAAACTGCGGCTATGGAGGAACCGGACTCCATTGTCCAAGCTCCCCGTCCCCCCCTGCGGTATCTGCTTCCTCTATAGGTACGTTATTGTAAAAAACTCAAAAACCACACATAATAAAAAATGAAAACCAATTGCAAATTGTCCCAGAATATCACTCTCTACACCTTACTAAAAGTTAATGTAAAGGTGAGCAACCACTTTAAAGGCATACTATCATGAGAAAAACTTTTTTTTTCAAAATAAATCAGTTAATAGTGCTGCTCCAGCAGAATTCTGCACGGAAATCCATTTCTCAAAAGAGCAAACAGATTTTTTTATATTGAATTTTGAAATCTGACATGGAGCTAGACATTTTGTCAATTTCCCAGCTGTTCCAAGTCATGTGACTTGTGCTCTGATAAACTTCAATCACTCTTTACTGCTGTACTGCAAGTTGGAGTGATATCACCCCCCTCCCTTTTCCCCCAGCAGCCAAACAAAAGAACAATGGGAAAGTAACCAGATAACAGCTCCCTAATACAAGATAACAGCTGCCTGGTAGATCTAAGAACAACACTCAATTGTAAAAACCCATGTCCCACTGAGACACATTCAGTTACATTGAGAAGGAAAAACAGCAGCACATGACCAGGCAGGCCCGGATTTAGGGAAAGGCCCCCTAGGCCCGGGCCTAGGGCGGCAAGATGTTAGGGGCGGCAAGAATGCGCCCCCTAACATCTTGTGTAAGTCGGCTGCTCCTGATAGATCCGGCTGGCTTTAGGACCGCTCCTCCAGCCTATCTCCCGCTGTGGCTCCGCCCCCTCCCACTCCTCTCTGTGCTCGTGCTGCTGCTGCCTCTGCTGTGCTGCGTGTGTCCCAGCAAGGTGATCTGTTCCTGGTATGTACATTTAATATTTCCCCTGCAGATCTGCTGTATATCGGCCATGTAGAGAAATATGTCATAGTCAATTTGCAGATTTGCTGGAGGTGCAGAATCACAAGTGTTCTAACTTCTAAACCTGTCACAGATTTTTTTATGTCCCTTTCCTGCTTCCTACAAAATGAAAACCATTTCAGTTCTTGTATTATAAGGGATAATGTACCCCCTACTGTAAATGATAAGGATATTAGAAGTCACTGAGGGGTTCTATGGACATATAAAGGCACAAGGCTGCAGGCTGAGTTATACAGGGAACTCTGAGTATCACTTATGTATTATATGGGATAATGTACCCCCTACTGTAAATGATAAGGATATTAGAAGTCACTGAGGGGTCCAGTAACCATATAAAGGCACAAGGCTGCAGGCTAAGTTATACAGGGAACTCGGAGTATCACTCATGTATTATAAGGGATAATGTACCCGCTACTGTAAATGATAAGGATATTAGGAGTCACTGAGGGGTTGTTCTGTGACCATATAAAGGCACAAGGCTGCAGGCTGAGTTATACAGGGAACTCTGAGTATCACTCATGTATTATAAGGGATAATGTACCCCCTACTGTAAATGATAAGGATATTAGAAGTCACTGAGGGGTTGTTCTGTGACCATATAAAGACACAAGGCTGCAGGCTGAGTTACACAGGGAACTCGGAGTATCACTCATATATTATAAGGGATAATGTCTGCTGAGAAATAGGAACTACAAAGATTATGATGCTGCCAAGATTTGACTTTTTTATTTTATAATAAATATTTAACTGATGCTGCGGCTGCCCACTGTAGCACAATTGACAAACTTATCAAAACAAGGGACACATCTCTCTCTGCATCTATGTATAAAAAGGTGTCTATATATATAGAGAATATATATAGATATATCCCAAACAAGCCTAACTGCTAGTTGATCCATCTGATCCACTTTTGCATAAATGTCCTGATTGGAAAAAGATTCACATCCAGAAAATGCGTGCGGGGGGGCGGCACAGTAGCTGGGCCTAGGGGGGCAAGGAGGGTAAATCCGGCCCTGTGACCAGGGGCAGCTGGGAAAATGACAAAATGTCTAGCCTCATGTCAGATTTCAAAATTGAATATAAAAAAACTGTATGCTCTTTTGAGAAATGGATTTCAGTGCAGAATTCTGCTGGAGTAGCATTATTAACTGATTTGTTTTGAAAAAAACATGTTTTCCGATGACAGTATCCCTTTAAGATTGTTTTAAGCAAATCTGTTATGTAGGATTTTAAAAGTCAAGGACGGAACTAGGGGTAGGCAGAGTAGGCACGTGCCTAGGGTGCAAAGCTGGGGGGGGCGCCAGGCACGCACCTCCTCTGTCGCCTACCCCCAGTCCAGTGCCCGACTCTTTGCGGTTCTTACGTATTCTTGTGCTCCTGCGCATGCACGCGAATACATTTCTCTCCGCACATTCGTACCAATTCGCGCATGCGCAGAAGAGCAGAAGAAGTAAAGACCACCGCATGCACGCGCAAGCGCCACCTTGCGCAAGCGCACTTGGGCTAAACCGGCGCCGCGTCCGCCGGCTTGCCTTGGGCGCCTGTGCGGTGTGGCCCGGCCCTGTTAAAAGTATTACTAAAAAGTATCTTTTAAGAGATAGGGTATATAAAAACATCTTATCTATCTTCCATGTACCCCATCTGCACTTGTGTAATGTAAAATTGGCAAATTGTCTAGTATTGACTATGCAATACTTTATTCTGCAAGTTGATCTAAAGTAGTGGTCCCCAACCAGTGGCTCATGAGCAACATGTTGCTTTCCGATCCATTGGATGTTGCTCCCAGTGGCCTCAAAGCAGGTGCTAATTTTTGAATTCCTGACTTGAAGGCAAGATTTAGTTGCATAAAAACCAGGCATACTGCCAAACAGAACCTCCTGTAGGCTGCCAGTCCACATATTGGCTGCCAAATAGCCAATCATAGCCCATATATGCTCCCCAGGAACTTTTACATGCTTCCCAGTTTTCTTTACATTTGAGAGATAAGACAACTAAAACTATTCATGTAACATGTTTACATAAAAAAACGATTTCTTGTCTTTAACATGGTTCAAAGTCATAAAATTTAAAAAAACAGCTCAATTAATAATTAGGGACAGCACCAGGTTTTATGGCACCCTGTTCCAGTTGACTTACGTTAGAAAAATAGAAAAACTTATGTTAGAAAAATAAGCACGTATTGTATGCACACATTGATATGTACCGTTTGAGCACATCCTGACAGACTTATGTGTAATTGTTTATTGACATTAATTGAAGTGCTCAGCTTTAATATTTATTTAATGGTTTAAGAGTCTTATAAGATGTTAGTAGCCACTTAGGAGGGCAGCATGGTCAGTTTTCCTCTCTGGTTACAGTATTAAAAGGGGTGTAAACTAAAAAAAAAAAAAAAGATTTTGCCTAATGTAACAAAATATTCTAAACAACTGCCCATTATAAATGTTCAGTGGTCCTTAAAAAAAGTAAATATAATTGCTATTAATAGTATCTGTTCCTTGGTGTTCTCTGCACTGGTGGCTCTGATTTTTGTGTGGCAGAAGCAAACTGATTTTGCCTTCTTAGTCTTGGTTATAGTGGGCCATATTGAGTCAAGAGTCAAAGTCCACAATGTCTACCCACACTTCACTTTGCACCTCAGAGCAAGGTGCAGTGCACAGGCATTTTTTCACATCAAAATATCCTTTTCACGCTGCTCAGTCTCAGACCAACAAAGTTTTATGTAACAAACAAATAATAAATCCAATCCACACTACCTGTTTTGTGTAATATAGTTATTGTTAACTCTCACATCCATATAATGCTTCACCTTCATTTAAATTCACAAAAATTTACTGACCTTTTCAAATAGACAGATTCACAATCATCTGTTCTGAACCTTCAACTCTGTTCTCTCCTCACCACAGTCAGGCCCTCCTTCATCTCCTGCAGCCTAAGATCTTACTGTATACTTGCAACAAATAATAAATACAATTAGGAATTAGATTACAGAACCAATCACCACCCCTGTCACACATAGGCCAAAACCTGTCACACAAACACCACCCAACTCCAATAATGCAATGATATCACAATTCTCCCTGGTCAATGAGGAAGAGGTTCACTAACATTTGCCCACTGCCCAGGTCTTACTCATGTCTTCAGTCTCTCTTTCTCTCTTCCCTTCTGATTTTCAATATGCACTTGTCACACCTTCTCTTAAAAAACTTTACTTGATCCTCTCTCTACTGTCCTATCTCTTAACTTACCTGTGCTTCTAAACTTCTAGAACATATTGCTTACAATTACTTGTCCCATTTTTCTTTATTAACTCAATACTAAATCCACTTCAGTAGTGTTTCTGCCTACTTCATTCAACTGAGACTGCACTACCCAGTCTCTGGCATCCTTGCCTGGGAAAACTGATAGACTGGGCAACTAAGTGGCAGATAAGATTCAGTGCCGATAAATGTAAAGTTATAAATTTTGGATACAAAAATATGCTAGCCACTTACTCCAAATGTTATTAAGTTAGACACAACCTTGATGGAGTAGGAGCTGGGGATAAATGTGGATAATAAAAATGTAGCTGTAGTAAGCAAAGTCAAGTCAGCAGCAGGAAGAGACCGAAAGATATTCTGTATTAAAAGGGGTATGTGGGAGAAGAGGGTCATACTCCCTGGAGGCCTGGAGAAATGTTGCTTAAAGAATACTTTTTTTTTTCTATCTCTAAAATGAGGTCTTCATATTTGGAGAGGGAAGCAAAACTCACCCTAGACAAGGAAGTAGCTAAAAGAAATTAAGTTTAGCTGTCTTGAGCTCTCCTTCTCTCTCCGACTATACTGCGCATGCCTGATTGATTACTTTTGGAGCAGAGGCAGTGAGCATGCCCAGTGTGGAGCTTCACACTAAACAAGGAACTAGCTAAAAGAGCTGAAGTTAAGCTGCTTGTAATGTAGAAACCAAATAAGACTCAGTGTAGGGAGAAAAGTATGGTATTCTGGTGGATGTTTAGTAATTTTACAAGAAAAAGCTTGCTTATCCTTTAGGGTAAGGGCACACCTGGCAATTTGGGGGGACTAATCGCCTGGCGACTAATCGCCTCTTCTTTGGGGCTACTAAATCTTCCCGAATTGGCATGTGTGCCCTAAGAGGGAGATTTGATAACTTTGTATAAATATGCAAGGAGACCAAATAATAAACCGTTTGATGCTTGTTTACCAGTTAGGTCTTTTAAGCGAACACAAGGGCATACATTCAGAAGGAAGTTTCAACATAAGATGCGGAAAAGATTGTTAAAGTGTGGCTGCTGTACTGGAAGATTTATTCAATTTTCTAAATAAAAGGTTGTATGCCTTTATAGAAAGTGAGGAAATACCAAGTTATTGAAATTAACTATAGTGCAAGTTGATCCAGGGACTCAATTTTCATCTGATTCATTAAGAATTCAATTGCTTCAGTATAATGAAGCAATTGAATTCTTAAAGAATCAGATGAAAATTGAGCGTAGGACTGGCCAGATATGGGATGACTTTGACGTAGTTGGCCAGCTTAAATATATTGCAATATATGGACAAACAATCCCTGTTTTGTTTAAAGTGTTAGGCATTTTTCAGTAGCAGTATGCACAAAATGTCTCTGTCTTAAAGTTCAGTATGAAAATAAAAACTGTGTAAATAGATAGGCTGTGCAAAATAAAAAATGTCTCTAATATAGTTAGTTAGTCAAATATGTAATATATAAAGGCTGGAGTGAACAGATGTCTAATAAAACAGCCAGAATCCAACTTCCTGCGTTTCAGCTCTACAACTCTGAGTTAGTCTGCAACTTGAAGGGGGGCCATATGGTACATTTCTGTTCAGTGAGTTTGCAATTGATCCTCAGCATTCAGCTCGGATTCAAAAGCAACAGAAATGACCCATGTGGCCCCCCCTCAAGTCTCTGATTGGTTACTGCCTGGTAGCCAGGGTAACCAGTCAGTGTAAACCAAGAGAGCTGAAAAGCAGGAAGTAGTGTTCAGACTGATATGTTATATATCAAATCACTCCAGCCTTTATACATTACATTTTTGACTAACTAACTATATTAGAAACACTTTTTATTTTGCACAGCCTATCTATTTATCCAGTTTTTATTTTTACACTGTACAATTCCTTTAAATATATTGATAATGGGTTGAGTGCAGAGGACCTCTTGTATTTGTCTATATGTATTTTGTGGTCACAGCCTCATTGCACCCCCACCTAATGTTTTTAAAAATTAGTGGTGAGCACAACTTTCCCTTGTTTGTTATATATATATATATATATATATATATATATATATATATATATATATATATATATATATATATATATATATATGTATTTATTTATTTATTATTTATCATGCTGTGTAAAACGTGGATTAAAGCATTACCTGTGATGTTGCACAGAGCAAACAAAAAGCAAAGATCTGATCGGTTGCTATGAGCAATATTACAGGTAATGCTTGAGTCCACTTTTTTCGCAGCATGATAAACAGACCCCTTAGTTAAATATGTTAAATTTCTAGTTATAGTCAAGAAATCAACTTTGAGACCCAAAAATAAGTTCTGGGGTCAATTATTTTATAAAGATATTAACATAAGTGATCATGAGGATGCACATCATGAGAACGCACACTGAACAGATGGGGGTCCCTTTTTGGATTACAACCCATAGAATCCTTGCTTGCACTACCCTCTACTAAACTGTATCCTTTTCTTCTCCCTCTCTTCTATCTTCCTATATCTTTTTCCTTTTGTTTCCTCCTTCTACTCAAATTCCTGGCCTGTCTAATTTTAGACACTTAAGAAATTAGGTTGCTGTGCACTAAAGGAATGAAAGTATTAACCTGACTTTGAGAACATCTTAGTGATTCAAGACTAATGGGGGAATGTAATATGTTTTGTTAGTGTAAAACAAGTTGGCAAAGACCATTGCGAGCATTAGCAATGAAAATTTTCATTGTTTGCATCCTTTTTGACTGATTTCAGACCTCACAACACAAAGTAAGCTGCAAAATAGTTTTTGCGAACATGCACAGTGGATGTAATAAAAATTTGCAATCACAAAATGTTTTTTGCAGGTGTTAACACTGATCTTTGCTTAGTGATAGTAGTGATATTAGCCAATGAACGATTTCACATTGCGAGCCGCACATTACATTTGAAAAAAATACCACAACAACGCTTGCGATTTTAATTACACCCCCTTAACTGTTTTAAGTGTTTTGAAATCATACCAATTATTTTCAAAACACTGTTAATAGCCTTTATCAATATTCACATTTTTATTGTATTCATTTAATATTTAATTAGACATGACAATGTAACCTTTAGTATAACAGACAAATGCATTCCATTTCAGTAATAAAACAGTGCTTTAATAGACTGGAGTAATGTAACATTATTACTTTGTCTGTATTTATGGTCAGTACAGAAATAGAAGAGAATCAATGCATTGGTAAGAGTTCTGCATCCTCCACTCATCCGTTAAAGTGACAGATTTGCTCATTAAACCGTTTAAGTCAAACATTAACCCCATAAGCACTCAACTGCAGTAAAAGTTTCATATTGTCCGTATTGGGAGGACTTAATTCTCCTGTGGAGGGGGTCCGAAGGTCTCTGATCGGATTCATCATGTTAAAATATTAATGCAGAACAGCTTCATTCTACTAATTGGTGGTTGATTGGTTAAGCGGCAGCTCTGCGGCTGGTGGCAGTTTAATGACAGATTTAACCCCTGATCCTATTAAGACCAAAGCAGCTCAGACTGCAAGATGCTGTGTCAGCTCCTGCCTTGGTAGTGGTGGTGATGTGGAATCAAAGTGATAGTAAAAGAGTGGAGGCAACATGAATAAATCACTAAAGTATCAACATGTGTTAAACCTTTTAAAGGGGTGGTTCACCTTCAAACAACTAGTTGTTTTCAGATAGATCACCAGAAATGACGAATTTTCCAATGATTTTCTATTTTCTATGTGTCACCGTTTTTCTAATATTGAAGTGTAAAGTGTAATTTTTCACCTTCTAAAGCAGCCCTGGGAGGGGGGGTCGCCGATCCTGCCTGTAAACTGTTGTAAATGGATACATTTAGTTGATACATTTCTTATCTGTCTCCCTGCTGAGCAGAATCCCTGGGTTTCATTACAGGCAGCTGTTAGAATTGATACAATAGTTGCTAATACTCCAGAGATGCTGCTGAGAAATGTATCAACTAAATGTTGCAAAATTGTAACAGTTTGGAGTCTGCACCTGAATTACTGAGCTGTCAGACTTAAACACCAAAGACAAGAACATTCAACTTTAAACTTAGATTTTGGAAAAACGGTATAACGGTAAAAAATAAATAATGGAAAGTGATTGAAAAAAGTCTTTATTTCTGGGGAACAATCAAAAAACAACTGCATTGAAAAAAGTGTTTGGAAGGTGAACAACCCCTTTAAGTATGTGTACAGTACAGAGTTTCACCACAACAGATTATCACATATTGTCAATGTCCAATGTTTCAGTCCACATTCACATTCAAATGTGTGTGTGTGTGTGTGTGTGTGTATATATATATATATATATAAAACAAACAAACAAGTAGTTGACTATATATATATATATATATATATATATATATATATATATATATATATATATATATATATATATAGTGGTGTGAAAAACTATTTGCCCCCTTCCTGATTTCTTATTCTTTTGCATGTTTGTCACACAAAATGTTTCTGATCATCAAACACATTTAACTATTAGTCAAAGATAACACAAATGAGGGTTTTTATTATTTAGGGAGAAAAGAAATCCAAACCTGTGTGAAAAAGTAATTGCCCCTGAACCTAATAACTGGTTGGGCCACCCTTAGCAGCAATAACTGCAATCAAGCGTTTGCGATAACTTGCAACGAGTCTTTTACAGCGCTCTGGAGGAATTTTGGCCCACTCATCTTTGCAGAATTGTTGTAATTCAGCTTTATTTGAGGGTTTTCTAGCATGAACCGCCTTTTTAAGGTCATGCCACAACATCTCAATAGGATTCAGGTCAGGACTTTGACTAGGCCACTCCAAAGTCTTCATTTTGTTTTTCTTCAGCCATTCAGAGGTGGATTTGCTGGTGTGTTTTGGGTCATTGTCCTGCTGCAGCACCCAAGATCGCTTTAGCTTGAGTTGACGAACAGATGGCTGGACATTCTCCTTCAGGATTTTTTGGTAGACAGTAGAATTCATGGTTCCATCTATCACAGCAAGTCTTCCAGGTCCTGAAGCAGCAAAACAACCCCAGACCATCACACTACCACCACCATATTTTACTGTTGGTATGATGTTCTTTTTCTTTTTTTTTTTTAACACAAATGCTTTATTGTCACATCCACAAAAGCATCACATACAGCATATGTAAAATAAATGTGGAATGGCACATACAACGACCAGCATTGAAATATTGCTACGCATTGTGAACAGTAACAGAAAACAGAAAATCTCTCATAACTGTGTCTCCTCAGTACAAATGACTGCTCCATAGTTTGTCTAGAATTGACTGGGTAGCCGCATTAAAGGAAAAACAAAACACAAAAAGGGGTAGAGAAGGAAAAGGGGAGGGTCCCAGGAGCAGGGAGGGCCTAAGGCGCATCTACCTGAGTGGATTTATGATGTTCTTTTTCTGAAATGCTGTGTTACTTTTACGCCAGATGTAACGGGACGCGCACCTTCCAAAAAGTTCAACTTTTGTCTCGTCGGTCCACAAGGTATTTTCCCAAAAGTCTTGGCAATCATTGAGATGTTTTTTAGCAAAATTGAGACGAGCCTTAATGTTCTTTTTGCTTAAAAGTGGTTTGCGCCTTGGAAATCTGCCATGCAGGCCGTTTATGCCCAGTCTCTTTCTTATGGTGGAGTCGTGAACACTGACCTTAATTGAGGCAAGTGAGGCCTGCAGTTCTTTAGATGTTGTCCTGGGGTCTTTTGTGGCCTCTCGGATGAGTTGTCTCTGCGCTCTTGGGGTAATTTTGGTCGGCCGGCCACTCCTGGGAAGGTTCACCACTGTTCCATGTTTTTGCCATTTGTGGATAATGGCTCTCACTGTGGTTCGCTGGAGTCCCAAAGCTTTAGAAATGGCTTTATAACCTTTACCAGACTGATAGATCTCAATTACTTTTGTTCTCATTTGTTCCTGAATTTCTTTGGATCTAGCTTTTGAGGTGCTTTTGGTCTACTTCTCTGTGTCAGGTAGCTCCTATTTAAGTGATTTCTTGATTGGTACAGGTGTGGCAGTAATCAGGCCTGGGGGTGAGTACAGAAATTGAACTCAGGTGTGATAAACCACAGTTAAGTTATTTTTTAACAAGGGTTGCAATCACTTTTTCACACAGGCCCTTAATAACGTAAACCTTCATTTAAAAACTGCATTTTGTGTTCAATTATGTTATCTTTGACTAATAGTTAATGGTTTTTGATGAGCAGAAACATTTAAGTGTGACAAACATGCAAAAGAATAAGAAATCAGGAAGGGGGCAAATAGTTTTTCACACCACTGTGTATATATATATATATATATATATATATATATATATATATATATATATATATCCCTCCAAAGAACAGCTGCTATCCCTAGCAGATGCTATTTGTTGAAAAGTTCAAACAAATATTTTTGATAATTTATCATCTTCCATGTTTCCAAGTGTTCCATTAGCTGTGTTGCAACACTGTTGTTTTAAACAGAATATCTTTATAAAGATTAATTATTTAAGTAGAAGGAAAGGTTAAAACTAAGTTAGCCTTATCAGAAAGGCCCACCTAAATATACCAGTAAACCCTCAAACTAATGCATTTCTTTCCTTCTATTGTGTACACATGGGCTTCTGTATCAGACTTCCTGCCTTCAGCTTAAACCTCCTTGCCACTGCGCGAGCATGCTCAGTTTGCTCCTCTTCCCTCCCCTCTCCCTTCTCTGCTGTAATCTGAGCCCAGAGCTATGCGTGAGCAGGGAGAGACTCAGGCAGGAAGTGAAGTCACACCAAGCTAAAGAGAGCATATACTGTTTTTTACTCAGATATGGTAAAACATTCTACAGCAGTGATCCCCAACCAGTAGCTCGTGAGCAACATGTTGCTCTCCAACCCCTTGGATGTTGCTCCCGGTGTCCTCAAAGCAGGTGCTTATTTTTGAATTCCAGGCTTGAAGGCAAGTTTTAATTGCATAAAAACTAAGTATAGTGCCAAGTAGAGCCTCCTGTAGGCTGCCAGTCCACAAAGGGGCTACCAAATAACCAATCACAGCCCTTCGTTGGCATCCACAGGAACATTTTTCATGCTAGTGTTGCTCCCCAACTTTTTTCAAATTTGAATGTGGCTCACAGGTAAAAAACGTTTGGGGACCCCTGTTCTACAGAATAAATATAGCATTCTAGCTTACACTATTGCAGCTAATGTACTGGCAATAAAATGCCTCTGTAGCTTTCCTTCTCCTTAAAAAAAAATTCAGGAGCCATTTTTTAATCAAAGAGGAAGATCTTGGAAATAAGTGTTTGATACACCCACTGTTATATGAAGCCTATTTAAATCTGGTATTTAGAAGGAATGCCATAATAAAGCATAACACTAATCAGAAATTCACTGTGTAATTTATGCAAGTTTATAAAAACATTGTAGTCTTAAAATACCTATTTTTCACATTTTATTAAGTAGGAGCGCAGACAGAATTTTCTAACCAACAAATAAAACTGAAATGCGGCTCCTTTAAAGACCATTTCACAGCTCTTATAAAGAAATAACCGAAAAACAGAATTTTCCTTTCCCTTTCTAATGTTCAGTACTTTAACAGAAAATAAATGTGATCATTGCACACAAATGAAACATTAAAAATATGAATTGTGTAGTAAAAACTTTATTAAGTTAAGCTCTGAACTGTATAATAGTGAATTTGAAAGTGTTAAGGTGCACTGTTTGTTTTTCAGGCTTTGATATGAGATTCGCATTATTTGTTAAATGTCTGTGCTAGACTGTGAAAGTGTTAGGATGTGAGCTCTCGTGTGGTGTAAATTTGCTATTGCTTCTTAGATCTAATAAATAGCAGAATCCATGCTCTATTGCTTGTTTAGCCAATCCAAAGTATTAACTTGTGCAGAAGTGCCTGTCAAACCAAGTATCATATAGAGGAGTCACATTTGTTGGTGCCTTTCCACCTTCTCATTGTATTTCCATCTTCTTCTTGTAGCTTCATAATGCCAGACTGTAGAAGCTGTCACATAAGCACACACTTTTCTTCAGCCACCCTGCGGACCTCAGTATATGTGCCTTGTGCTCGTACCTTGAGGGCATCAATATCAAATTCTGGCAACATGGACAGTAAGGAGTCCTGCTCTTCCTCCTCTTCCTCATCTTCTTGCACCATTTTAGCCAGATCCTCTGGAAGTTCAACTTCTCCTCCCACCATCTGCAGCTGGGCATCATCCTTTTCACTCTGCAAAACAGATAAACCAAAAAGCATAGAAAAGGGGGGAAATGTTTGCTTTTAACAGCAAAACAGCAGTAAATGATAAAATGCTAATTATTTCGGCAAAGAGTTCACAGGTTTACATCTGTATGAGCCAGGCCATATACAGTTCCTATGGGACACAGACGAACCATTGTTAATTTAAGCAGTGAGTGTATCACAAACCATAATTTTACCTAACCTCTAGACAGAAGGTCTAAATGGTGGGCCGTATGATTTTCTGAATTATTTTCTGAAATGTAGGACTCTGGGTCAACAATGTATAACATGGCTGCCATCAGGGGGGCAATGGGTCCCAGTCCCCATGGCTTTTATATGTTAAGGGGGGCCTAGCCATGCTGCATTTCCTGGATTAACTGTACCCCAATGAGCTGAGTTGCTCCAAAATAGGAGCCGAGTTGCTCCAAAGAAGGCGCTGAAGAAAGAGCCAAGTTGCGCCAAAGTAGGAGCCAAAGCCACAGAAAGGCACCAAAGAAAAATAAAGGTAAGTTCCACTGAACACCAATGGTCTTCTTTTTTTTTTTAATAAACAGTTGGGCACTCTTTTTTTTTAACTTGTAGGGGGGCCATGCCACCAATGTTTTTTTTTCAACTTGTAGGGGGGCCATGCCACCAATGTTTTTTTTACTTGTAGGGGGGCCCCGCAAATTCTGATGGCGACCCTGATATTTAGTATAGTAAGTTTACAAAAGCAAATTTAAACCTTATTGTCTGCTGTCAGGCAACTGTATTGCAGTGTTCTTTCCTTTAAAAATATTGAGTATCTACCATTTTATCTCTATATTTTTTTACATTTCTCTTTATTGTATGTAATTTCTAATTTACTTGCCATTTTTATCTTTTTTAAATGAAACATCTGTGATCTTTAAATTTCATATGTAGTTATCATTTACAGTGGAGAAGAGGCTCTTAAGAGGGGAATATAATAATGATGTCTAAATATATAAGGGGATCACACAATTAACTCAACAATGGAACTAGTAGTTCCCAGGCCAGATGCAGGCCGTGCAATTTTTGTGTGGGATTCGGGGCGGCACACCCCCAGGAGGTTTGCCTCTGCTGATGTTGTATTTAGCTTTAGATCCATTTATAAAGGAGGTTCAATCTTAAGATGTGAAAAGGTTATTTTTTATAGTGAGAGCTGTGAATCTGATTGCCTTCTTGATTGTGTTCTTGTGATCTGAAAGAAATTCTGACGCCAGAATTTGGAGATCCAGAAAGGCTTCAGGTTGGGTTTTTTTCTGTCTTCCCCTGGATCAGCAATCAGCTTTCACTTAGAATCAACAATGCTACTATGTAGTATTTGGATAAGATATTTACCATTTGCAAACATTTAAGCTTTGATAATCACAAATCCAGATAATAAATACAGTAAGGCCACACTGGGCGTTTTGGGGAGATTTGGTCGCCTGGCGACTTATGGCCTCATCTTTGCGGCGACCAATCTCCCCAATTGCCTTCCCTCACTCTGCGCCAGCTAAAATTAAAAAACTCTGGCGCTAATCACACGTGGCGGTTTGTTTTCCAAAGTCGCCCGAAGTTGCCTCACGAGGAAACTTTGGGCTACTTTGGAAAACGAATTGTCGCGTGTGATTAGCACCAGCTAAAATGAAAAAAGAGTGAGGGAAGGCCTTTGGGGGGATTGGTCGCCGCAAAGACGAGGCAATTAGTCGCCAGGCGACTAAATTTCCCCAAAATGCCCAGTGTGGCCTTACCCTTAAATTAGAAACAAAATGCTACAGCTCTTTCTTGTTGCAAAGGTCTACTTTATTTACTACTTATGTCTGGCAAAGGTCACTGGACTGCATGTGCACCAATCTCAAAGAATCTAGCACGGTGGTTCTTGCACACCCAGTGGTGTAGTGGCTCTCACAACATGCTTGAGCCAACTAGGTTCTTGATAAAGACAAAACATGATTTAACACATGCACACCAAACAAAAATTGCAGGAACTGCAACAATATTCATTCCCCTATCTTTCACCCTTCTACTGTTTATGAGCGCTTCTACTGAGTTATAGTAGGCTTATAAGAAGCTACCTTAGGCTGTGGCCAGGTGTGATGGACATTCAAGGAAAATGTCTTTGGAGCTCATCACCAGGGGTACAGGTTAGTGTACTAAGCAAATAAGATTATATTCAATGTAAACAGATACCCATAAGACATGTAGAGTTATATACTGTATATCAATAAAATAACTAAAAAAGAGAAGTTATTTAGATGCAATTGCCTGAGGCAAGCTACACAGGCATGTTGTTATCTTTCTGCCAGCACAATGTAAGCACACACTGAGACTATCACAAACAAGCTTGTGAATAAAAAGTCACATAATAACTGTTAATTGGTATTTAATCACTATGGTATCTAACTAATTATATAGAGCAAGCAGGTGTGCAACCTTTGGCAGAGATAAATACTTATATAAGGCAACTGTTCTTTAAAGGGCACCTATCACAGCCAAAATCAAACCATATTAACAATCTAACCAGTTCAACATAAACACGTTTAATCAAAATACATATACAGTTTTTTGAAAAAAACTGCAGGTTTTAAAAAATCCCTAACTTTGTCAAATGAGTTCTTTCACTGAGGGAGGCCATACTGAGACTATAATATGCAAATTTCAGGAGCATGCTCAGATTGTAACACTGCTTTGAGTATTTTACCCAGAATGCCTTGTTTTAGTAAACTCCTCCACTAGAAGTATCAGGAGATTTCCCTATCTTGTCCCTTGCTGGTGATGTTCTTATGCAAATGAAGGGCACACACTAACTTCCAGCAAGTGGCAGCACTACTGTACAGCAGCTAACACACAGGTTTGGCTGATTTGAAAATAGCTTAGAAGGGTTGATAAGCAACAAGGAATTTCAACTGAGCATGTGCGAGATTTCAGAGCTGCAGTTGGCTGGGAAGATATAGGTAGGAGGAGCCAGTGAAATCCAAGATGCCTGCCTCAGCTAGAACTGCAGTGGAAATACATTATTACCCTCTAAACTACTGCCCACCCCAGTAGTCTCAGGGTCTGCTACTCTAAGGGTAGGACTACATTGACATTTTTGGCGCGCTGTGACAAAACTTATGCGACAAGTCACATGCAACAAAAATAAGGTAAGTGAATGCATGGTCGCATGGTGTCGCAGCGGTGATCCGACGCGACACGACTGTCGGATGCAGACTCAGTGTGCAGTTTTGTCACAGCGCATCGGATTGCGCCGAAAACGTCCATGTAGTCCTACCCTAATGGTTACACCTCTTTCACTAAGTCCCAAAATTCCCTTTCATTTAAAATGATCAGTCTATGATGCCTCTCTGTGTATTCAGTTTGAACACCTACTTCAAAAGGGCTGTTTATGATGGATTAGCTGGGGTTATCGATACAGTCAATTGACTCCCATAAAATGTACAGGCAAGTTCAGTCAGTTCAGTATACTTCAATGGATACAATGCTGCTTGTTTTTATTCAGTCATTTGCAAATGTAATGGAATTAATAGCAGTAGCTGTCTTTTAATTTCAATTACATTTGTAAATAACTGTATAATTATAATTATTGAACAATTATAATTTATATACTTTCCAGAAAAAAAATATTATCATTTTACCCTGATTTTTTTTCCTCATTTGAATATTTAATTTTGCTTTTATATAATTTATGGAAAAGCTAGTTAATATTCCAGTGTTTTTGGCTTCAGGACCAATATGATTGTTTTCTAACCTATATGGATTAATGCATCTTCACAGGGATCAAGTATAAGTTAATGTCTTATTATTACAGGTTTGGGATCCATTATCTGGAAACCAGTTATCCAGAAAGCTCCAATTACAGAAAGACCATCTCCCATAAACTTCATTTTATCCAAATAATTAAAATTTTTAGAAATGATTTCCTTTTTCTCTCTAACAATAAAACAGTAAATTGTACTTGATCAAACTAAGAAATAATTAATCCTTAATGGAAGCAAAAGCAGCCTTTGGCGAGGCCAGATAGGCCGGGGCTAGGGCAGCGAAAATTAAGGGGCGTAATGCCGCCCAGCCGTAGGGTTGATCAGCTCGATCCCGGAGCACTAATCGATAGGCGCTTATCACTCCACTAATAAAATATGTGCACGTGCGCAATCCTGCTGGAGGGAGGAGGCGCCAGAGGACGTTGGCCTACGTGCGCCCTCTGGGGAAATCCATGCCTGCTTTTGGGGCTATTAAATGTTTAAATGATTTTCTAGTAGACTTAAGCTATGAAGATCCATATTACAGAAAGATCCTGAAAAACCACAGGCCTTGAGCATTCTGGATAACAGGTCCCATACCTGTACAGAGAAATAAAAATGTTTTAAATAGAATTATTTGCTTAAAATATACTTCCTGTCATTTGGAGCTTTCTGTATAACAGGTTTCCAGGTAAGTGATCCCATTTCTATACTGGCCTTAGATATGAAGGTATTCTAAGGAAAGGCTTTTTTTTCTTATATGTTGCTGGGAATTATCCAATTAACTTACACTATACTTCACTACTAAATCACACGTATGGCCTGCTTTGGCCAGTAGAATGAGAAGATCTCAACAAAGAATCACACAACTGTCTGCCAAAAGAGTTTTTTCTGCAAAGCTCTGGCAATACAACTAAAATCAGTGGAACTCCCAAACTACATTCTCTTGTGTATTGCTGCCCAAAGTACCCATTCTGTTACACACATATGTGTAAATACTAGGATGCATGCTGGATATTATTTATCTGTAGAGATAACACGCAGATGCAAGGTGGCCATTTCTAATGTGTAGTTATAAATACTTCTTTGTTATTTACTTTTAAATCCTAACTCTGAATGAAATATCCTCAACAAGAATTGCTGCGCTGAAGCATTATATTTGGCTCACATAGCCAAATGCTGCCAGTTCATACCTGTGGAAGTCTGTATTTGTCCCTCATGTGCATTCTGACAGCTGCTCGCTCTGCTTTCTTATGTGCAAAGGCGTGATCTCGTTCTATTCTGTAGATACACAATAGTTGTATTATTTTTAAGAGCATAAAACACAGTGACAATTTTGAAATATACAGTGGTTGTACACTCTATATTGAAAAATATATACACGGTATTTATATATTCCGATCAAGATGAAATGAGGTTGGCAGCCCTATTGATCAGAAGGTTTTGTTGTGATTTGAGGTAAACTCTTGATTGTGTTATTTATTTCTGTAATTAAGATTTTCCAAAAAATAAAAGGTTTAAAGGTTTTACATTTTTATTATTAAAAAAAACTATCATGTATAAAAACAATGGTCATTATTTTGAAATGAAAGCATCATAATACCATAATGAACACAGCTAGTGATATAAAAGTAGATTATAAAACTAATCAGTGTTGGATTGGTCCCAGGTCGCGGGCCCAGACCTGCCCTCCTGCCTGGACCATCCCCTCTCCTTGCTCCCGACCAGCTCAGGGTAAGATGGAAGTGAAAACCTTTGTCGTGGATGCGCAAGGGGTGGGGTCTGGGAACAGCAGTGGGAAGGTATTTTGGTTTTCCTGGTGGGCCCTGGCAGTCACGCTCCCGATTGCTCCCGACTTACCAGTCCAACCACAAAACTAACATTTTTAGAGGGAACAGAACTGTGACTGTGGATAGCCCACTGCACAGCAGCAGTATATAAAATGGTGATAAGGCAAAGTCATACAGAGTTGATTTTCTCATTGCTTTTAGTTGGAGTTAAAAGATTAAATAATGTGTGAGCCTTTGCACACATTTCAATAAGATAATATTTAGGGATGTATCATAGGTCAGTGTTGTCTGTTTCTGCAAAGTTTGTGAAAAATCCAATAGATCAGATGTTTGGGGTGAAATTATACCAAACTACATACCTCCCAACATTTTGGAAGTAAAAAGAGGGACAAAAAAAAAATTTCCGCACGTAGCGCAGCAATTTTTTTGACCACACCCCTTTCTGTGGCCACACCCCCTAATTACCATGTTCGTTTTACAAAATTTGGCAGGTTATGAAAGTTTGAAAATATTCCTCCTTATCTAAACTGTGTTTTTGTGTCTCAAAATTGTTACAAAGTATCTTATTTGCACCTGTTAGCTGTTCTGGGCTCTCTGCTAAAAGCCAATTAAGTGAGAAACTTTGTTTCTTTTTCTGGCTGTTCAGTGCAGAGAAAAGAGGGACTTTCCAGTACAAATGAGGGACTGCGGGTTGAGCTGTCAAAAGAGGGACTGTCCCTCCGAAAAAGGGACAGTTGGGAGGTATGAAACTATTACAGTATTTAATACAAAGTAGAGCATTTGGGCATTCCCAAAAAAACAACTGAAAGCTTGCTATAGGGCCATGGGTCTCCAGGTGGAAAGGGCTGATATAAGTTATTTTGACTGAAGGGTCACTGGGTCTGTATTGTTTGTGTAATAAAGACAGACAAGAGTAGAAACATAGCCGTTTTAGCCGGACTGTAGTCTCTAACAGAGTAAAAACCCTGTGGCTACCAGTATGTAAGTTAACATCTCTTGCAGTGCCATGGCTTAACTGTAGTGGGCACTTCACTTATAACACCAAAAGGATTCACAGCTGCACATACCTTTGAATTATCCCGTGGTTCAATGTCCCGTAGACATCTGACGACCTCCCAAACTATAGGTATAAAAGGAAAGAGACTGCACTTACAGAAAATTTTCAGCTGGAGAGCTTACCCCATTTATTATGCCAGTGTAATGACCCAAATCATTGTTTTGGTGGAGGGCACTCCCAGCTGAAAATTTTCAGTGAGTGCAGTCTCTGGACAGACCCTGCAGTAGCTTAAGGCTCAGACAACAGGTGGCTAGTGATGGGCGAATTTGCGCCGTTTTGCTTCACCGGAAAATTCGCGAATTTCGCACTATATTCGCAAAACGGCGCCCGTTTTTGACTCCGACATCCGGTTTTTTTTTTACGCCAGCAAATTTTTTCTGGCGAATTTTCACGGGCGTTTCGCCAATTTATTCGCTGGCGGTGAATCGCGCAAATTCGCCGAGAATTTGCGCCTGGTGAATAAATTCGCCCATCACTACAGGTGGCCAGTAAGTGGGGAAGAGTCACAGATGACCTCCAATGTGAGTTGCGCAAGCAATTGCAGCCATGGCATTATGGGTCACCCACAATTTCCCATGGGGGTGGGGGCCCGAATAAGACATTTTTCTAAGGGGGCTACGGTAGCTGTGCTAACCTTCCATTTATGTTCCATATTATGAATCGTAGGAACCTTGCAACCTTGCAAACCATGGAAGTGACCAGAGTAATGTCCAAAGAAGCTCATAATTTGTGGAAAAAACATATCTGGATGTGTGGGGACCAACAGATATATCATCAGTGCTTATATATAAGCAGTGTTGGTTCCAGCAACCTGACCTAGTCAGATGCTACTACTCTGTTAGCACCCCCAGTGACTATAAATGCTTTCTTTCGATCCTTTCTTTAGCCAGTGCTCCTATTCTGAAAAGTGCACAGGCCCAGGGCATTAAACACCACACCGCTAGCCAGGTCTCTCCCAGCAATACTGTGCTCTATCCTAAATAGCGTGTGCACATGCATAGTAGAATAGGAAATCCAAACTTACCTTTAAAGGAGAAGGAAACCCCCAGGGCGCTAAACCCCTCCCCCCCTCCCCTGTGCTGGCCTACCTGTCCCCCTGGGCAAATGCCCCTAACTTTTTACTCACCCCTCTGCGCAGGTCCTGTCCACGGAGTACGCAGTCGCCATCTTCTCCCACGCGCGTCTTCTTCCTGCTCTGATCGGCGTTTTCTGGCGCATGCGCAGTAGGAACAGGTACCGGTACGGCTCTACTGCGCATGCGCCGAATGTCACGAAGTTTTCCGATTTCACTTTGTGACATTCGGCGCATGCGCAGTAGAGCCGTACCGGTACCTGTTCCTACTGCGCATGCGCCAGAAAACGCCGATCAGAGCAGGAAGAAGACGCGCGTGGGAGAAGATGGCGACTGCGTACTCCGTGGACAGGACCTGCGCAGAGGGGTGAGTAAAAAGTTAGGGGCATTTGCCCAGGGGGACAGGTAGGCCAGGGGGGAGGAGGGAGGGGGGGCAGCACAGGGGAGGGGGGGAGGGGTTTAGCGCCCTGGGGGTTTCCTTCTCCTTTAAGGTTTTTAATGTGATATGTATGCATGCTGTCCAGTACATTGAAGAGCATTACAGGGACATTAGCAGAAATGGTGGCATGGTGCTCAAGGGGTAGCACCCCAGGCCAATGTACTTTTCAGCAAACAGGAGTCTAAAGTAAGTGATTCTATTCAGTTTGGAGTGCCTTACACATTAGCACCCACCTCAGTGGTTTTGAGTTGACTTGTCCTTTAATATCCCCAAAAGGTCCAGGATTATTATGTAGGTACATAACATGTACCAAATACATTTAACCTGGAACAGAGCATAGTCACTCTAATTCCTTTAGGCTGTATACCCACAAGCATTTTTACAATAGCTGTTGCTGGTCAGTTACATTTTATGAGTAAAATGAAAGGTAACTAACTGTCAAACATGTTCATACTGCTCACACTGGGGGTCATTTATCAACACTGGGCAAATTTGCCCATGGGCAATAACCCATGGCAACCAATCAGATTGCTGTATTCAATGTTCTACTTACAGCTGGCTTTAAAAAGCTAATCACTGATTGGTTGCTATAGGTAACTGCCCGTGGGCAAATTTGCCCAGTGTTGATAAATGAGCCCCATCGTGTTTCCTACCTACTTATCCTGTTACTGACCCTTTAACAGATGCATATTGGGCACGCATCATCTTTAGGCTGTCTATTGTGAAATGTACCAAGTATATGAGAAGGAAGAGGAACTCCAGCAGTATTACTGCAAACAACTTTTTATTCCAGGCAGTGGTAAACACAACATGATTCGGGTTCAATACCTTTTATCAAGTGAATGGAAGAGTATTGAACCCGAAACATGTTGTGTTTACCACTGCCTGGAATAAAAAGTTGTTTGCAGTAATACTGCTGGAGTTCCTCTTCCTTCTCTTATACTTGGATCATTTGCAGCAGTTGCAGCACAGAGCAACTATTAAGGAATTGGACGCATACCATTTGGAAAAGCTGTGCTAACCCCCATCCCCTTCTTCTATTTGGATATCGTAAAACGTACTAATGGCAAGTTTGCTACGGCCACGAGGAAGGGTGAGAACTTTTCCTCAGGAGGCAGAGTATGCAGAAATTCATCTTTTTTTAGTGCAGAGAGCATGGTGTGCATGTTATTTTGTAGGGATTGATAAAATTAGGATGAATTTAAGAGTGACTATTTTATTTGTCAGTGCAACCTAATGCATATCATATCACTGTATATGGCTTACCTCTACAGATAATATACTCATTTAATCAATTAATGAATTATTAATTAATGAATTATAAAATCTAGCTAAATAATTATGCAATTTGTCACAAAAATTAAATTCACTTAAAGGGAAGGGTTAAGTTCTGTTATCCTGTCTAGCAGAATATAATAAATTATACAGTTGTTTTCCCTGGTCACACAAAGCAGATCAGTAAAAGATTCCTGCTAATTGTTTTTTATGGGTATTATGGGCAACTTGATCAGTAGCAATCATTGAACCTTTAGTTATATTATACCTATTGTATTTTAAAGAGAGAATATGTGGGAGATACTGTGAGAGAGGAAAACTGTATCTATTTAAACATAATGCAAAGCACTCACTTCTCTTCCACTAGTTGTCTCTGATACTCCTCAAACTCTTCCCGTGTCATTCCCTTGGACTCTGCTGTCTCCTTTCCATCTGGATTTTCCTTCACCTCTGCTTCACCTCCGAGGTTATTCCCCAAGTTCTTCATTGAAGATCCCATCATCGCTTTTAACATGAATGCCATGTTTGAATGCCACACTCTATGTGATAAATCTCCCTTTCTATGAATTATATGAACAATAAAAGTCAGACAAATCGCTTAAAAAGACCAATTATAGCTGCCTGCCTTCTTTAGAGAACCCATACAACAGTAATTTTAACTGTCTCTCAGTTCTCTATACACATTAAGTTCACTCACACAATCTCCGAAGTCCTTCTTTCACTCTCACTGTCCTTCCTGTGTTGCCTAAACAAGGTGAGTGTGTCCTGAAAAGACAGCCTAAACCAGATTAATGTATTAAGGGTTGGAGAGGTGGAGACACCAGCTACTTAGCGAAGATACAATAAGATCTACAAACAGATAAGGCAAACATGCTCTATTATTTGCATATGTGTTTGTTGCATTTTACAAAATTGTAGCACAATTCTCAAATGTTGTATGAATATTCTGCAGCCATTTTTATTATAATGACATATAATAAGCACTACACAGGTGCAACTATTACAATAATGGTTTGACCATGAAAACAATCTTGATTATACATTTTTCTGATTGTCATATTTGCATATTAGGAAACACTCCTAAAGACTGAGCATATTAAAGGGGTGGTTCACCTTTAAGTTAACTTTTAGTATGTTATAAAACATAATTTTAATTGGTCTTCATTATTTATGTTTTATATTGTTGTTGTGTTTTTTAATTATGTGCCTTTTTTTGCTCTGAAAAACTACAAATGTAATGTTATTGCTACTTTGTATTACTCCTCTTCCTCCTCCTCTCCTATTCTTATTCAAATCAATGGATGGTTACTAGGGTAATGTGGACCCCAACAACCAGATTGCTGATATTGCAAACTGGAGAACTGCTGCAAAAAAAGCTGAAATACTCAAAAACTACAAATAATAGAAAAAATTAAACCCAATTGTAAATTGTCACTCTCTATATCATACTAAACTTTAACTAAAAATAAACAATCCCTTTAATAGTTCCAGTATGAGAACAGAATCAATATGTCAGATTTACCCAAACAAAGTACACATAAAAAAACTAAACATATATTAAATCACAGAAAAGAAGTAAGAAGTAAAACTGAAGGAGACCTAATGTTTTGTAACCATTGAGTTAAATTGGGTTGAAAAAAGACAAAGTCCATCAAGTTCAACCCCTCCAAATGAAAACCCAGCATCCACACACACACCCTTCCCTACTTTTAATTAAATTCTATATACCCATACCTATACTAACTATAGAGCTTAATATTACAATAGCCTTTGATATTATGTCTGTCCAAAAAATCATCCAAGTCATTCTTAAAGGCATTAACTGAATCAGCCATCACAATATCACCTGGCAGTGCATTCCACAACCTCACTGTCCTGACTGTGAAGAACCCCCTACATTGCTTCAAATGAAAGTTCTTTTCTTCTAGTCTAAAGGGGTGGCCTCTGGTACGGTGATCCACTTTATGGGTAAAAAGGTCCCCTGCTATTTGTCTATAATGTCCTCTAATGTACTTGTCAAGTGTAATCATGTCCCCTCGCAATTGCCTTTTTTCCAGAGAAAACAACCCCAACCTTGACAGTCTACCCTCATAATTTAAGTCTTCCATCCCTCTAACCAATTTAGTTGCACGTTTCTGCACTCTCTCCAGCTCATTTATATCCCTCTTAAGGACTGGAGTCCAAAACTGCACTGCATACTCCAGATGAGGCCTTACCAGGGACCTATAAAGAGGCATAATTATGTTTTCATCCCTTGAGTTAATGCACTTTTTTATGAAGAACAGAACTTTATTTGCTTTAGTAGCCACAGAATGACACTGCCCAGAATTATACAACTTGTTATCTACAAAAACCCCTAGATCCTTCTCATTTAAGGAAACTCCCAACACACTGCCATTTAGTGTATAACTTGCATTTATATTATATTATATTATTATAGTGGTATTGCTCAGGGCCAGAACTAGGGGTAGGCAGAAGAGGCACTTGCCTAGTGCGCAATGATGTGGGGGCACTGGGCAGGTGCCTGTTGAAGATTCATCTACCTACCCCTAGTCCAGATTCCCTCCCTCCTGCAGCTCTGACCTACCCCCTCTGTCGCTCGCCTCTCTGTCCCTCCCTCCACTTCCCCTTCGTTGTCCTTTCCTTATGGTTGTGCGCACACATGTATGCACACACGCAGGGGGCCGGGTTAGCCGACTGAGTTGCCTAGGGTGCCCGGTCGGCTTGGCCCTGGTATTGCTACCCTGTAGTTCAGTGATATTTTATTAAGAAGGTTTGCTGGATATCCTGGGTTTAAGAAGACTTATAGAAGAAGACCGATGCGCCATTCCGAAGGCATAGGACATCGCATGAAGGACAGGTATTACGCTGCAGAATGTCCTAAAATACGCTCCATACAGGCAGCTTAGCAAAGTAGTCAGAAGAATCAGCAGGAGAGCAGGGGGCTAGGCTTCGGAACTGTCAGAAACCATTAAAAACCATGAAAAGTCTGCATATTTTTTAAATGCTGTAAATTGCAAAGTTGCTTGAAATTATGTTTACTTTTCAAAAATCTTAAGTTATGTTTGAGTTTGTATGTGGAGTTCCCCTTTAAATGAACTTATTTCCAAGTACTTTTGGTGGCCTTCTCTTGCCCAGGATGTCACAAAGTTTGTTGCTGCTTGTACGGTTTATACCCAACAGATGTCTCCTCACTTTCATCATTTCTTGTGGGTTACTTAAGCCACTGACATTTACAGTTCAGCCTTGGTCTGACATTTCCATGAACTTTACTGTTGACTTACCTAAAGGCTAGTGGATTGTTTTTCAAAGATGGCCCATTTTGTTCCTTTAAAGAAGCTCCCATCAGCTGCTATTTTTGATGAGGTTTTTGCCAGAGAAATCTTCCACTTACATGGGTTTCCTTCCTCTATTGTCTTGGATCTGGTAGTCCAGTTTGTATCCCAGTTTCTGGTATGCCTTCTGTAAACTGTTGAGTGTAGCTTTGAACTTTTATTCTGCACACCATCAGGCCCGGATTTAGGGAAAGGCCCCCTAGGCCCGGGCCTAGGGCGGCAAGATGTTAGGGGCGGCAAGAAGGCGCCCCCTAACATCTTGTGTAAGTCGGCTGCTCCTGATAGATCCGGCTGGCTTTAGGACCGCTCCTCCAGCCTATCTCCCGCTGTGGCTCCGCCCCCTCCCACTCCTCTCTGTGCTCGTGCTGCTGCTGCCTCTGCTGTGCTGCGTGTGTCCCAGCAAGGTGATCTGTTCCTGGTATGTACATTTAATATTTCCCCTGCAGATCTGCTGTATATCGGCCATGTAGAGAAATATGTCATAGTCAACTTGCAGATTTGCTGGAGGTGCAGAATCACAAGTGTTCTAACTTCTAAACCTGTTACAGATTTTTTTATGTCCCTTTCCTGCTTCCTACAAAATGAAAACCATTTCAGTTCTTGTATTATAAGGGATAATGTACCCCCTACTGTAAATGATAAGGATATTAGAAGTCACTGAGGGGTTCTATGGCCATATAAAGGCACAAGGCTGCAGGCTGAGTTATACAGGGAACTCTGAGTATCACTTATGTATTATATGGGATAATGTACCCCCTACTGTAAATGATAAGGATATTAGAAGTCACTGAGGGGTCCAGTAACCATATAAAGGCACAAGGCTGCAGGCTAAGTTATACAGGGAACTCGGAGTATCACTCATGTATTATAAGGGATAATGTACCCCCTACTGTAAATGATAAGGATATTAGGAGTCACTGAGGGGTTGTTCTGTGTCCATATAAAGGCACAAGGCTGCAGGCTGAGTTATACAGGGAACTCTGAGTATCACTCATGTATTATAAGGGATAATGTACCCCCTACTGTAAATGATAAGGATATTAGAAGTCACTGAGGGGTTGTTCTGTGACCATATAAAGACACAAGGCTGCAGGCTGAGTTACACAGGGAACTCGGAGTATCACTCATGTATTATAAGGGATAATGTCTGCTGAGAAATAGGAACTACAAAGATTATGATGCTGCCAAGATTTGACTTTTTTATTTTATAATAAATATTTAACTTATGCTGCGGCTGCCCACTGTAGCACAATTGACAAACTTATCAAAACAAGGGACACATCTCTCTCTGCATCTATGTATAAAAAGGTGTCTATATATAGAGAATATATATAGATATATCTCAAACAAGCCTAACTGCTAGTTGATCCATCTGATCCACTTTTGCATAAATGTCCTGATTGGAAAAAGATTCACATCCAGAAAATGCGTGCGGGGGGGGGGGGGGGCGGCACAGTAGCTGGGCCTAGGGGGGGCAAGGAGGGTAAATCCGGCCCTGCATACCATACTGCAATGACCAGAGTGAAAGGACTAATGAAGCCCTGGAACAGTTTCTTGGCTCTTATAATATTATGGAGAGGGCAGCTAAACTGATAAAAGGTATGGAAAGCCTCAGCTATGAAGAAAGCCTGGCCAAGTTTGGGTTGTTTATGCTAGAGAAGAGGTTCTTAAAGTGGTTGTTCACCTTGAGTAGAATTCTGAGACAATTTGCAGCTGTTTTTCATTATTTATTATTTGTGATTTTGAGTTATTTAGCTTTTTATTCAGCAACTCTCCAGTTGCAAGCAATCTCAACAATCTGGTTGCTAGGGTCCAAATTACCCTAGCAACAATTCGTTGATTTGAATGAGAGGCTAGAAAATTAATAGGAGAGGGCCTGAATAAAAATAATAAAAAGTAGCAGTATCAATATATGTTTAGCCATTTAGAGCATTTGTCAGTTAACCTCCATTCGAAAACTGGAGAGAGTTAGAAGAAGAAGGCAATTAATTCAATATACTGGAATATAAATAGGTGCAGCCTTAATATATAAATGAGTAATTATTAGCAATAACAGAACAGAACAATAACAGAACATTTGTATCCTTATAGAGAATTTGTTTTTTAGATGGGGTCAGTGACCCCCATTTGAAAGCTGGAAAGCTTGCTTAGAATTAGCCATTTTATACTAAAAGTTAACTTAAAGGTGAACCACCTCTTTAAAGGGTGATATGATAATTATGTATAAATATATATGTGGAGCATGTAATAATCTCTCAAGTGCTTTACCACTAGATCATTCTA
This sequence comes from Xenopus laevis, assembly GCF_017654675.1. NCBI lineage: Eukaryota > Metazoa > Chordata > Amphibia > Anura > Pipidae > Xenopus > Xenopus laevis. The sequence goes on along the minus strand of NC_054371.1, from coordinate 100,738,072 downwards.
GCTAACACAAGGGCACCCATTCCCATTAGAATAAAGGCGGTTTCATCAGGGCGTGGTCAACAGCCTGATGTGAGCAGTCACACATGTACAGAGCTGTGGTGCCCAAACTCCTAAATATCCTGATTTACCCGGCTAATTTGCAAATCCCAGGTACAGTGGAGCACCCCTGGGACCAGCTACCTCCCAGACACCTGATGGGCCAGAACCGAGCTCAAAAGCGGGCCTCAGAGGCGGCAGCGAAGTTGGGAAAGTTCACCAGAGAGGGAAGGTCAGCGCAAGATGGCGCCTCTCTCTCTAGGCCTAGCTCCCCAGACCCAGATGATCCTGCAATGCAGCCAGAGACGGTGGAACCCACACTCTCTGACCTGTTGGCGGAGATCTGATCCACAAGAGAAACCTGTGCTTCCGTGATTACAGCCACAACTAAGGAGATCAAGGTAGATCTTTCCATTATTAAACACGATATGCAGAAAATCAGGGAAAGGGCCAAAATGGGGGAGCAGCGGATTAGCACGCTAGAAGATACATGCTTACCATTACCTAACACTATACAACAGCTACAGCAATCCCTGAAACTGGCCCAGCACAAAGCGGATGATATGGAGAATAGACTCCGACTAAATAATTTGAGATTTGTGGGCTTTCCCGAGGGAGTGGAAGGTGACAATCCGAAAGGCTTTCTGGAACTGTGGCTTAAAGAAGCTTTTGGGGATCAAAACCTCTCCACGACATTTGCCATCGAGGGCCCATAGGATCCCTACCAAACGCAGGCCTCCCGGGACACCTGTGAGACCACTGATTGTGTGCCTGCTGAATGCAAGAGATCGGGACAAATTTTTAAGGTTGGCCAGAGAAAAAGGCAGCATTACATTTCAAGCTGGCAATGTGTCCATATATGCGGACTTCTCAGCGGAAATACAAAAACAGAGGGCCCAATTCGCAGACAGCAAGAGGCGACTGAGGGCGCTAAATATCCAGTACTCCATGTTGTACCCAGCGCATATGAGGCTGTCCGTTGATGGAACTACCCACTTCTTCACCTCTCCACGAGACCTTAATGATTGGCTTGACCGCAGGGGAGATCCAGAGCACCCGAATCCGCAGTAACAGGTCCCGGTGTGTTTGTTTTGTTTTCTTCTTGCTGGCACTCACTCCTCACCACGACCAAGTACCATTCTGAACAGACAGCCCCACAAAACTGATGACTCTTGTGCCCATAGTATGTGTTAGTCCTAGGATCCCTACACAGGATTGGACGTAAAAGCCATTAAGGCATACAATTCTCATTTACTTGTCATCTGGGCTGTATGATTATCTAATTTACCTAGGGGTACAATATGCTTGTTGGACCTAACTGGGTACGCTGTCATTAAGTATCTGGACAACGGAGGGAGGGCACTGTATGGAGCTGCTCAAGTTGCCTTTCTTTTAGCTCAGTTTAAGTTTACTGTTTTGGCCACCTCGGAGTGACCTCACTTAAGGTTATGGGAAACATTCTACCTACGGTTGGGGAAATGGGTAGAAAGGAAGGGTTAGGGAAATGCATACTGTTTGTGTTTGAAAATGTTTCTATCTATGCTTTGAACATGTTCAGGAAAGGTAAAGTCAACGACAATGCAGATACACAAGTTCGGTCCCCCTTGAGACAAAAACCACCATGACTTTAAACCTTATTAGTTGGAATGTGAGGGGTATGAACCATCCCATTAAAAGACGGCTGGTAACGGACTACCTGAGGCGAAGGGGTGTGGGCATTGCACTCTTGCAAGAAACGCATCTGTCAGGCAGTAAAATACTTGCTCTAAAGAAGCCCTGGGTAGGCTGGCACTTCCATGCAACACATAGCACACACTCCTCAGGAGTAGCGATACTGGTGCCCAAACATATTCCCTTTCAATTACTGGAGATTTAATCGGATGCTAAGGGGAGATACATTTTTATGCATGCTAATGTTTTCCATCATGAATATAAAGTAGCTAATATATACATCCCTCCTCCTTATGAACCCACTTGTGTCAGACAACTAACTCAATTTATGGCCCAGCTTGACACGGAACTAGATAGACTACGGATTCGCCCGCATGGAGGGCTAGATGCACGCTCTAATCTGTCTGGATTGGTAAAAGGTGTGGGGCTCACAGAAGTATGGAGACATTTACACCCACTTGATAGGCAATACTCTTGTTTTTCAGCTTCTCACTTACTACTGTCCAGAATTGACTTTGCTTTTGTGAATGATATCTCTCTTGCATGTATAACAAGGGCGGAATACCTTCCCAGAGGTATAACAGATAATGCACCATTAGAGCTTACCCTTACACTGAATAAACCGCAGCTGCAGAACAGGTGGGCATTGAACCCAGTTTTGTTAAAAATTCTGGATAATGATAAAGAGCACGAGGGGAGACTCTTACAGGCCTATATCTCTCCTCACGGCTGATGTTAAAGTACTAGCTAAAGTTTTAGCCAGACGGCTAGCTCAGGAAATCACACATACGGTCACTGAAGACCAAACAGGGTTTATACCAGGGAAAACGACAGCTCATAATGTTAGAAGACTCATGCTTAATCTCACTATAGACCATGTTAACTTGGGCCAGAGAGCAATTGCAGCCTTAGATGTGGCAAAAGCATTTGACACGGTGGAGTGGGCATATTTATGGAAAGTGCTCAAAGCCTTTGGTATTGGTCCATACTTTTCTTCACTTATTCAAATTCTGTACAAGGCCTCAATTGCTTTCTTGAGAGTTAACTCCTCCCAGACCAACTAACTAGTACTAACTAGAGGCACCCATCAGGGGTGTTCTCTGTCGCCTCTACTTTTTGCCTTAGCAATCGAACCTCTGGGGCTTGCAATTAGGCAAAACCCGCACATCAGGGGACTCCGAACAGGTAAACGAGAGGAAAAAGTACAAATGTACGCGGATGACACATTAGTGTACTTAGGGGACACCCTGGGTTCACTTGAGGCACTACTAGTCCTTACTAAAAAAAATTGGAGAAGTCTCAGGTCTACAAACCAACCCAGATAAGTCCTCTTTATTCCTGATTGACCCAGAGGAGAATTATAAATTTCCCACAATAGTCTCTCTACAATTAGCCTCTCAATTTACATACCTGGGAGTCAAAGTGGCCCTACCAGTGTCAGCATTTTATGTGCATAACATAGCCCCTCTGCTACAATGGTCTCGTGATAAATTTCAAGTCTGGAAACAACTTCCACTGGGCCCAACAGGGCGAATACAGCTCATTAAAATGGTAATAGCCACAAAGATTTTGTATATTCTATGGCAGGCACCTATTAAAATACAAAAACCCTTTTTTACTGAGCTAGCACAGATTTTTAGGCAGTTTATATGGGGTAAATCTAGAAGTAGACTTTCCATTGCAACCCTCCACAGGCCAAAAGAATCAGGGGAATGGCCCTACTAGATATGCAGCTTTATTACCTGGCATCACAGCTATTACAAGTTTGGACCCTTAGATACTCAGACAAAGAGGAGGCGCTATACCAGCTATGGCAAGAGGTACTGCAGACAGAGTTACCTCCAATACATGCTTTAGAAACTACAAGCCCAGGGTGTTCTAAACCCATTAACAACCCAATACTAATTTCCCAAAGGTACATTCTCACCTTGGCAAACCATACTATTAAAGCCGAGAATCTGGGCCCACTTACACCACTTTGGCGTAACAAAAAGCTTGCCCCACTTGATAAACTAATCCCACCTAAATCCTGTTTGGAAGCTGGCATTTATACTTTAGGGCAGGTATGGACCGATCAGGGTATGGCCTCTTTCGCTCACTTAAAAGAGACCGACTCAATACCTAACTCACAATGGTTTACCTACCACAAAATTCGGAAAGCAGCGCAACGATCCCTCAATTTTAGGAACACTCAGCTGACTGTATCCTCAGTGGTAGAAGTGTTCAAGCAGGAACAGACTGGTCACAAAATAACAATGTTTTATAGAGCCCTCATGTCGCCAATAATACAAAGATCCCCATTGAAAGTTAGAGATAGATGGGAAACCGATACTGAGCAGATAACCGATGACCAATGGGATCAAGTGCTTCTAACCCCCCTACTGATTTCTCCCATATATAAATACAGACTATTGCAATTATATTTTATACATAGGGCATACTACACAAGAACTCTTCTGCACAAACTTAACCCAGAGATTTCCCCTATGTCAGGGATCCCCAACCTTTAGAATCCGTGAGCAACATTCAGAAGTAAAAGGAGTTGGGGAGCAACACTAGCATGAAAAACGTTCCTGGGGTGCCAAATAGGGGCGGTGATTGGCCATTTAGTAGCCCCTATGCGGATTTTCAACCCACATTGAGGCTCTGTTTGGCAGTACACCTGTTTTTATACAACCAAAACTTGCCTCCAAGCCTGAAATTCAAAAATAAGCACCTGCTTTGATGCCACTGGGAGCAACATCCAAGGGGTTGGAGAGCAACATGTTGCTCGCGAGCTACTGGTTGGGGATCACTGCCCTATGTGTTTAAGATGTAATCAGGAAGAGGGAACGTTATTACATACCTTTTGGTCATGCAGTGAAATAAAACCATACTGGCTAGCAATACAGGAGAGAATTACTAAACTGCTAGGGTTTGAGATCCCGCTGGATCCAAAATGGTACCTTATGGGGATGGATCCTACTAACTAGCTAACTCACCCAGCCAAAAAAATCATGCTTAAACTGTTGTTCCAGGCCTGTAAGCTTATTGCACAACATTGGAAAGATAGGAGCCCACCTACGTACCCTGAATGGGAAAAATCTATACAGGAAACTCAGGCAGTAGAACATATGTTAGCTAGGAAAAATGGTACAGTCAAACAACACCTTTCTATCTGGCAGCTATGGATTCTGGAAAATGTTTAAAATTAAATATGTGTAAGCCATGGTGTGATTTATTGATGTACATGATCATTTTACACTTTTTTTTTCTTACAATGATTAACTGCTGAACTGTGCTTTTGTGATGCCATTGTTGTACCTGCAAATGTTGTTCAAATAAAACTTACATGAACTAAAAAAAAAGGAGGTTTCATCAGAAAGGATTTTTTTTTACAGTGAAAGCTGTGAAGTTGTGGTCCGAACCTCTTCCCTGGGCTAAATCTAAATAATAATCTGTCATGAGTCTTTGGGCTTCTCTTCTTTCTTCCGTACATATGGACTCAATCCTCTGGCTCTACCTTCTGACTTCATCAGATGATGCAACTGAATCTACCGCAGGGGTGACCATTCAGCCTGACATTCTTTGAACCATTAACATTAAATTACAATAATCAAGTAATCGTAGCAGTAATATTTGGGCACATTAGTGAAATGATCTGCCACTTGGTCTATACTATTGAGTGCTGAAGGTGTTAGCGATATACAGGTACTGGCACGTAGTGACACACTACTCTCACATACTTCTTTAGTTTATTGTACTGGCACCTCAGTATGTCTATTGACACCTTCAGCCCTAAAGAAGTATGCGAGACCAAGTGGCAGATCATTTCACTAATGTGCCCAAATATTACTGCTATGGGATTCCTGATCGCACCATGCTGGGGGGGGGGGCTTCATTATTATTAATTTCATGATGGAGGATCTAAATTCTGCAATGTTTGCAAACCAGTTAAGGTGGCCATAGATGCACAAGTTTCATACAATATTAGGTGCATGTATGGTGTGAGACGAGCCAACTGATATTGGCAGAAGACTTGCATATCGGTCGGCTCGTTGACCAGAAAATTTTGATCAAGCGCCTTTGAACATCTGGCACTGTTGCTGCTAAATGGTCAGATACAGGTAGAATTGTATTGTTTCTAAGCCTTTAGGCTTTAGATGTACTAATGAGTAGTTCTTGGGTATTATGGAATGGTGCAATTTCATTGGTCATATGAGCAGGACTGTGATTTGGGGGGAAATGCCTTACATACTAAAATTTTGTATACTTGAAGATCTTGTAATATGTTTTAGTTGCATTCGGTTGTACTCTTTGGAATGCCAAAGCATCATTGGTCAGATAGATTAGTGGGCTGTGGGCAGATGTTTTGTGAACAAAATTGACTACCTCCCAGACCATCAACAAGAAATATTTCTAGGCCCCCTCGAGTATGCACTAAGGGGGCTATTTATTAAACCTCAATTTTTTTCTGATTGCGGTTTTTTTTTTGTACAAAAACTCACATTTTTCGAGCTGCTAAAAGTCTGAATCGAAAAATCTGCCATCTCAAACCTGCTGAGGTCATGTAGAAGTCATGGCAAATGTCCCTTTTACAATCTGAAGATATTGTGAGCTACGCTGGATTTAGTCCGATAAACCCAAAAATTCTGGGTTTTCTGCCGCTAATCTGAAAAAATGAGTGATTCAGGTGTCAAATCCAAAAAATTTGTATTCAAGATTTTGCTCAATTTTTTGGAGTCGTTTCCCGACCCGACTCTTTTGAGTTATTTTATTGATACATAAGATAAAATCATGGATGGGTGTTTGGTCGAGCTTGGTTTAATAAAAAGATGAGATAAATCTGAGTTTTTAGTAAATAACCCCTTAGGGTTGCCACCTTTCTGAAAATAATACCAGTCTTCCTGGTATTTATCTTTCTTAACATCAAGCATCATATCATTACCGGCAAGGCCCATAAAATACCCAGAACCAGATTTACATAGTTGGTGCCCCTAGGCCCACTGCTGTTCATCGCCCCTGTCCCCTCCCCTTTATTCGTGCAAATTTTCATTATCTGGATCGGATCAATGGTGATTGGCGCACGGGAAATGTAAAAAATTATTGTATCTCCTGAGAATCCCCAGTGTTTTTGAAGCAATGCGGGTGTGGTTGGGCAGCATTCCGCCCTAGGCCCGGGCCTAGGTGGCCTTTCCAGAAATCCGGGCCTGAAAATACCACCCTAATGGCACTCCAGAGAGGAGCACAAAAATCCGCACCTTTCCAATGAATACAGTGCTGGCCGTAGACATGAGGGGATGGGCGAAGTGGTATGTGGAATTCAGTGGTTGCCATGACGGCCTTTCTGTTTCTATCTGAAACAAAAGTTCATATGCCAGTTCATATGCTTTGTACTTCACTTAACTAACAACAATATTTTGGTATAATATGCAATTACTAGTCATAGAGTGTACCTGTACATTTTTCTTTATTTATTTTTTAATAAAACTGTTAGCAATAGCTGTTAAAAATATGATACCTATGATTTGCATCTTCAGCTCCAATCACTGTTTGCTCCAAGATGTGTTTTGAGTGTTTGAGGTGTGTGATGCTGCCTTGTTACAATTTTAAAGTGGTTCTTTATATATATGGACGCACATGATGCTTCAGACTGTCAACCTGTGCACTTTCTTTTCAATAGTATTTATGCCTAAATTTCTATTCCATGACTTAAAGGGAATGTTCACCAAAAAACTATCATCTGCATAATAAAATAAAACATAATTCTAACCAAATACGTATACAATAATACAAATGCAAATGTTATTTTAAATGTTATTGCTATTAAAAGCAGTAACTAATTGTTTATTTATCCTGAATTTTTGAAACAATGTAGCAGAAGCTAGTTGATTAACAGACCAGCAGAACTGCCTTCTGCTACATTGCAAGAGTTAGAACTAGGAAGGTGTATAGAACAGAAAGGGGCGAATAAGAAGGTACTGCTTTCAGTTACAATTCCTTTTACAAATAACTTCTGGTTTTCTAAAAAGTTGCCAGCTGTTGAGATGATTTGAGATACAGATGAGTTGTAAAGGATAATGTTTTAGTCTTTGTTTCACTTTATCCCAAATTCCTGGTGACTTTGCTAGTAGTAAATGGTCTGTATACATAATTCACCAATGAATTACATCAGGAGGTGGCAAATTGGATAAAAAAAGAAATATTTCTTACTCTGTTGCAATCCACAATTTATTAATGAATTTAGGCCATGGCCTGAATTTTGCACAAGAGGTCATCTGCATTTTAGAATTCTTTAAACAGGGTTTCAGGTTTTCCAACCACTGTTCCAAAGGCATGTGTAGACAAAAAAATGATGCTGTGCACAAAAAATTTTTTGAAAACACAAAATTTTGATGTGTGCATAACAGTTTTTTAAGCTAAAAAGTGTGCACAAAAGATTTAGAGTAATTAGTGATGGTCTCCATATTTGGGAACCCCTCTCAGCCTGCATAATAAATTACTCCACTTTCATTTTCTTTCATTGAAATTAAATCAAGTGTGAAAAGCTGGCTGTTGGGTACCCTTGTAATTTTGCTAATTTGAATGTATGCAACTGCTTAATATGGTTTGCTGGCAACACCAAATTGGTTGGATTAGCTTGTTAAGCCTTGAGCTTCATAGGCAGGTGTGTCCAATCATGAGCAAAGGTTTTTAAGGTGGCCAGTTGCAAGTTGTGCTTCTGTTTGACTCTCCTCTGAAGAGTAACAGCATGGGATCCTCAAAGCAACTCTCAAAAGATCTGGAAAAAAAGATTGTTCAGTATCAAGGTTTAGGGGAAGGCTACAAAAAGGTATTTCAGAGGTTTAAACTGTAAGTTTCAACTGTAAGGAATCAGGAAATGGAAGGCCACAGGCACAGTTGCTGTAAAACTCAGGTCTGGCAGGCCAAGAAAAATACAGGAGCGGCATATGCGGACGATTGTGAGAATGGTTACAGACAACCCTCCAAAGACCTGCAAGAACATCTTGCTGCAGATGGTGTATCTGTACATTGCTCTACAATCAGCGCAATTTGCACAAAGAACATCTGTATGGCAGGGTGATGAGAAAGAAGCCCTTTCTGCACTCACGCCACAAACAGAATCGCTTGTTGTATGCAAAAGCTCATTTAGACAAGCCACAGTCATTTTGGACATTTTGGATTTGGACATTTGGGCTGATGAGACAAAAATTAAGTTATTTGGTTATAAAAAAAAAAGCTCTTTGCATGGCGGAAGAAGAACACTGCATTCCAAGAAAAACACCTGCTACCTACTGTCAAATTTGGTGGAGGTTCCATCATGCTCTGGGGCTGTGTGACTAGTTCAGGGACTGGGGCCCTTGTTAAAGTCAAGGGTTAGATGAATTCAACCCAATATCAACAAATTCTTCAGGATAATGTTCAAGCATCAGTCACAAAGCTGAAGTTACGCAGGTGTTGGATATTCCAACAAGACAATGACCCTAAACACACTTCGAGATCTACAAAGGCACTTATGCAGAGGGAGATATTCCCCAACTTGAATATCATGGAAAATCTATGGGATGATTTGAAGCAGGCTATCCCTGCTCGGCAGCCATCAAATTGAACTGAACTGGAGAGATTTTGTATGGACGAATGGTCAAAAATATCACCATCCAGAATCCAGACACTCATCAAAGGCTATTGGAGGTGTCTAGAGGCTGTTACATTTGCAATAGGAGACTTTACTAAGTATTGATGTAATGTCTCTGTTGGGGTGCCCAAATGTATGCACCTGTCAAATTTTGTTATGATGCGTATTGCATATTTTCTGTTAATCCAATAAACTTTATGTCACTGCTGAAATACTACTGTTTCCATAAGGCATGTTATATATTAAAAGGAAGTTGCTACTTTGAAAGCAAAAAACTCCAAAGAATTAAGAGGGGTTCCCAAACTTTTTCATATTACTCTATGTGTAAGTGAGAAACGTAAAAGCTATGTATACAGCATTTACTACTTTCACAGCCTGTGCCTTACAACAGTTAAAGTGGTTGTAAAGTAGACCCACTAAATTTTAATTCAGAATTAGCAGTAACTTTTGAAACAACGTTGCAGGCAGAAATGTATATTTTAGAATTCCCAATAGAAGCATTTATGTCACAAATATCAAGACCCAGGGGTACTATTATGTAGCTATTCAAGAATATTATAGGGGGAATTCACCTGTAGATAGTACCATGCTGAGGCTATTCTCAGTTTGTCATTTTTTATTCTTGTGTTTTTTGGAATATTTAGCTTTTTGTTCAACCGCTTTAGCATTTCAGTAGCTGCCTGGTTGCTAGGGTCCACTCCATTTTACTCAAGCAACCAGGTAATACTTTGATAGTTTGGAAGATGACTAGGAGAGGATAGAACAATAATTAATAAAAAGTAATAATAATAATAAAATGGTAGCCTCACAGAGCAATAGTTTTTCAGCTGGTGGAGTAAGTGACCTCCATATGAAAGCTGGAAAAAGGCAGAATAAGCAGACAAATAATTAAAAAGGAACAATGAAAAAGCTGCTATTCTATGACATTCTATGTCATATACTTTGAGAAGAGGCATTATGTTCTGGAAGGAGTTGCTTACAGAATTCAGATAAATATTTGGCTGGTAGTTCTTAACTGGGCATTCAAGCATTAGGAAAACACATAGGGGTATATTTATCAAAGAGTGAAGTTAATAGTGAAGTTCCGCCACTAGAGTGAAATTCCGCCACTCTCCATTCATTTCTATGGGATTTTTATAGGCGTATTTATCAAAGGGTGAACTTTCACTTTCACCCATTGATAAATACGCCTTTCAAAATCCCATAGAAATGAATTGAGAGCTGCGGAATTTCACTCTAGTGGCGGAACTTCACTCTTTGATAAATTTACCCCTTAATTTGCACTAAATGTAAGATTCTTTGTGCCAAACCTTTTGGCTTATTTTCTCTCTTTCTGAAAGACCATTGGACTTAATTGTTGCACTTCTTCCTTCTGAGGGTCACAATACAATAATGTGCCATGCACAGATATATTTCTTATTAATATGTGTCACTCACAGATTATCTTTCAATACTGGACAGAGGCTCTATAGGTTATTTTTATAGATTTGTTACAATTTTTTTCCAGCACTTGTAGAGGGTAATTCCTGTTTCCTCTACCCAATCACTGAGCATGAGATTCCTTGCCACATAAGTCTGGTGGCCTGAGCAAACAGGTTCTGTTTTGTTTTAGTGAGAATCTGTGATTTCCTAGCTAGTGTCAGTGAATTAAATCTGTTATAAGTACAGTATTTTCTGTGTATGACCTAGTTTTCCTAACACTAACGTTTAACACTTAACGTTTTCCCTGCAAACTTTAACTTGGTGATTTCTTATGTATGACCCTGCTTATTCTGACTCTGATAAGTGATATTGATTTCAGCCTGACCTTGCATTTGTTTAGTCCCTCTAGTATTGCTTGCCCTGCTTCATTACTGCAGCAGCTACTAATCTGCAGCTTTTCCTCTGTGCCTCAGTGTGTTTCCTAAGGGAGCTTGCCTATGCGGGTAATCCAGACCCAGAGGGGAGGGCTGGGGAATTATATTATTAGACTGAGAGTAATTACAATCAGTTTTAAAAAATGCATCCACAGATGATGTCATTGTTCATCTTTATTTTAATAGAGATAATATGTAAAAAAAATCCACTATAAACCTCTCCCTGCACCTACTAAATCACTGGGGGTTGCAAATTGCAGTTTTACGGGCAGAACTATGCTTCCCTGGTCCCTCAGCATATGCAGCTGCCTTCTTGGATTGAGCTTCCTACGCACAAGCACATGTTATCACTGATGGAAATCATTGCTCTGTGGTTGGCAACACCTCCACTACGGATGCTCCACACTGAAGGAAAAAAGTGAGAAGAGCAGAGTCCACACTGATGCCACCCTGAACTTAGAATGTAGGCATTATTCGCAGGGACATCACCAATTTACTAACAGGTGTAGAGGACAATTCGCTAGCAAAAGAGCTCCTACTGAAGTTTCACACACTGTCTCTATGCGAATTTTCGATCAGGCGATCAATCGTTACTCCGCAAAGTCATCAAAATGCAAACTTTCCACTACTTTACCCCTTTCACCAGAGTCTGTTCGCCAGGTTACAAATGATAAGATGAAGCTACAGCCTCCACAATCTTATGTCAGTGACAACATAACCTATATGCCGAATAGTCATAAAAAAAGACAAAACGCTAGCGTTTCTTCATGTTTTAAAGTTGGATTATGTTTAAAAGTTGTAACTTTACTTTTTTTTTTTAACCATTTGAAGTTTATGCCACATTTGTTTTAGGGTGGGCTCATGTCTAGGACACCAGGGGATCTCTTTTGTCTTTATTTTGCTTCATTGGACATTTTTGATAATAAATGGCCACTTATTTCACTAACATCTCTAATATAGACATATATATGACCTACAGTATATGTACCTGCCCTATTTAAATTGACCTAGGCATAAGTGTGTTAACAAAGTTTTGCTACAAAGAAAGTAACTGTAGCGAAAGTTCACTTAGAAATGCTTGCTCTGGCGAATTTTTGATGGCGAAACTTCACCAGCATTCGTCTGCCGAAACGTAATTTTGCATTTTGATGAATAAGCATATGCGCTGCGAATTAATGTCTGATGAAGTTGCGTGAAGTGTGGCTGAGCCTACCGAGGCGAAAATTCACCTTTTAGTAAATTTTCCCAGTGTGTTTAGGAAAGTGCAGCAGTGAAGCTGACATGAAATAGGCTGTGTGGTCTGGCTGACAGAATGAAGTTAATCTCTGAACTGTGAGTAACAAGGTGCTTACCTTGTGGTGGACCAGAGTGTGGGAGAGGCCCTGGAAGACTACATTCAGGAAGACAACGTTCTTGGCTGTGAGAGAGACTGTTACATATGTTGATGACATATGAAGATAAGCACCTTGTTACTGCAATCAGTTGAATAAATTAAAAGCAAATATTGCCCTGCATTTTTGTGCCCCTGTCCTGCATAAGAAACCTGCTTGTCTACCATTTTTAAAAGCTAATCTTCCCACAGTAGGATGTACGTTTCTGTCATACCAAATATAACCATTGTTCACTTTATGAGCCCCTCAGACTATAGTTTTGATTGAAAGTAAATTCATTTGGTTAATCAGTACTGAAAATTTGGTTCCATTAAAGGACCAGTAACATCAAAAAAAAATATTTAAAAATTCGTTAGAGCACAACGAAAAATAAACATCAAGACAAATGAAATTTTTAAATAGCAAAGCTTTTATTAAGAAATAACTTACAGAATGTCCACTTCCTTTCCTTTTCAGAAACGGCGAATAGGCGACCATCCAGTGTGTAGTGATTGATTTCTCCTGCCTGGCTATTCACTGACAGACGTCGGCTTCCCTTCCACTGGCCTGAGTGTGTAGTCTCCCGACGCACACTTGCTTCCTTATACTGCCTCGCAGCTGTACACTGTGCTTCCCTCCACCGCTCACCTCCCTCTCAGCATGCACAATCCAGTCTCGGCATTCCTCTGCATTCCAATAGCGCACATATCCTACACATGGAAGACACAGACCGGCTTATGCAGTCTGTGTCTCAATCGCACTCTGTTCAGCAATTTAGTCGGATCAAGTGTTTGTATCCAGATGGTGTGTACTGAGTCAGGCGTCTCTCGTCCAGCCAGCTCGCCTCCCCCAAACCCAGGCATGCACATTGTGCTTTTTGCTTTGCCATTACTTTGCTACAGGCAGAAATACATATGAAATACATCCCCCCCTGCACAGTGAAAAGCTGAACAGAGTGCAATTGAGACACAAACGGCATAAGCCGGTCTGTGTCTTCCATGTGTAGGATATGTGCGCTATTGGAATGCAGAGGAATGCCGAGACTGGATTGTGCATGCTGAGAGGGAGGTGAGCGGTGGAGGGAAGCACAGTGAAAAGCTGCGAGGCAGTATAAGGAAGCAAGTGTGCGTCGGGAGACTACACAGTCAGGCCAGTGGAAGGGAAGCAAGAGGACACGCTGCTGTTAGTTGATAGGAGGATGAAGCCGACGTCTGTCAGTGAATAGCCAGGCAGGAGAAATCAATCACTACACACTGGATGGTCGCCTATTCGCCGTTTCTGAAAAGGAAAGGAAGTGGACATTCTGTAAGTTATTTCTTAATAAAAGCTTTGCTATTTAAAAATTTCATTTGTCTTGATGTTTATTTTTCGTTGTGCTCTAACGAATTTTTAAATATTTTTTTTTGATGTTACTGGTCCTTTAATGCGCGTGGAGCTATAAACTGACAGCAGAAACAACCCTCCACAGCCTCCATGTGATTCAAGTTCAGCATGTGGGCTTAGCAGCCAGATAGCAGGGAAAGAGTAAGTGTGTGCAAACCTTTAATCTCCCATCATTGTTTCAAATTTCTCTTTTAGAAAGTAGGGCGTTTTCCAGAGTCAGCCTCCCAGCAACTTTTCATAATGCTGTATATCATTGGTGGGCAGTTTTGCGGAGCCTCAATCCAGTATCCTTTCTTCACCCCTGCAATCACTTCTCTTAATGACTGAAAAAGATGTGCCATTTACCATGTTTTGCTAGAAAGGTTAATTCAGTAAGTAGTGAAGTACCTTAAAATGTAAGTCTTTTTGCAAACCAACCATAATTAGTCAGGGCCACATCTGTAATGAGGCATTGTGAACTTTCGGGGGCAGAATGAAAAATACTTCGAGTTTTTTTTTTGGCTACTTCAACCATCGAATTGGATGCTTCGACCTTTGACTAAGACTTTGACTCGAACGATTCAAACTAAAAATCGTTCGACTATTCAACCATTCGATAGTTGAAGTACTGTCTCTTTAAAAAAAACTTTGACCACCTACTTCGCCACCTTAAACCTACCGAGCACCAATGTTAGCCTATGGGGAAGGTCCCCATAAACTTTCCTTGCTTTTTTTGATCAAAGGAAATCGTTCGATCGATGGATTTAAATCCTTCGAATCGTTCGATTCGAAGGATTTAATCGTTCGAACGAAATGTGGTAAATCCTTCGACTTCGATATTCGAAGTCCAAGGATTTAACTTCGATGACCGAATATCGAGGGCTAATTAACCCTCGATTTTCGACCCAAAGTAAATGTGCCCCTAAGTGTAGAGAGAGCTCTGCTTCCAGTTTAGTACAAAGGAGAGGGTCACTGGGCTAGCATTAGGTTGCCAACTCTGCTAGCAGTAGGACCTGTAACACCCCTGTGTCATTGGAATGAGGATTGTTTGACTTTTAAGAGGCAATAACACCAATAAAAATTAAAAGGGCCCATATGCAATTATATTTAATATACTGGAAATCTCTTCTTGGAGGTGTTCCCTAGATTCGGTGCATCTCTACTGTAAACTGTGATATTCTAATAGATAGTTTCATCTTCAGGGCAATTAAAACTCAACAATCTATCATGCTAGAAGCGATAAACCACTACATCGGACCTACTGTAGCAGCCCAGGTGGTAGAGAAGCCCTCTATCCATGAACATCCATCCTTCCGTTGCTGCCCCTATAACTGCTTTTAAAGCAGAACTAAAGCCTAACTAAAGAAGAAGGCTACAAATGTTGTACATGATGTTTTGGGCTTCCGTACCAGCCCAAGGCACCACAGCCCTTTAGCAGTAAAGTAATCTGTGCCTCTGAAGATGCCTCAGTAGCCCCCCATCTTCTTTTCTGCTGATTCACTGCACATGCTTTATGCTGCTGTCAGTTACTGAGCTTGGGGACCAACTCAAAATTTACAGTACACACAGAATATAAATGTCATAATATAAGGCTGATTAATAATTAATACAGATAATTTGCAACAACCCCTAAGATTATCTTAGCTGCTCAGAGCCCACTGAGCATGTGAGTGTTGCAAACACTTTCCAATATGTTAACCCCCTGTGACAAGTTTGAATTCCTGAATGCTTGCTGCTACTGAGAAGCTGAAACTTTAGGCTGGTGCAATAAGTGCAGTATATATAATATGGTCTTTTTAGCCATATAATTTTTTGAGTTTTGTTCTCCTTTAAGTCATTATGATAATAGCCTTATTTGTGTCAGTGGTACTCCATGTGCTTATTGGGCTTTGGTCAACTTTATGTACAATTATTAGCATACCCTTCATATAATCATATGGTGGGCATGACAATTTGATTTTACACCCTTTAATTAGCCACCCACCCAAATACCATTAGGATATTTTAAATGTATTATTAAGTTTAAATTATTAACCATAGTTATTAAAAGATCTGTTTTTTTTAAATTATGCCACAAGTCAAGGAAGGAACCATGTGAATATAGGAGTCTAGTAAAATCTATTTGAATGTCAGGGTGATTGGAACAGGTTTTGGGTTCATAACTGCTATTTAATAGAAAGATCTGGAAGTTGCTGAAACAAAACATTGATACTGATAATTTTGTTCCCATTTTGTTGAAATGTTTTGAGCATCAATGTTGTTCAGAATTGGGATAAATTGAACAGTTCTGGCCCTTTTGTTAGGAAATTGCACTATGCATTCAGATGCATTTATTGTATTTTAATATACTGACAGGCAAGAATTAATGATGTTCTTACCATTTTGGGGTATGGAGCCTGTCCATATGAATATATCTCCCATAGCAGCACACCAAAACTCCATACATCTGGGCGGGAAGAGAATTTCTGGTAGGATTGAAGAAGAGAAACATTTACCTGATTTATTTTATAGTAAGAATAATTTTAAGGCCCATTTTGCAAATATTAATCATTACATTGTTCTGCAGTACCTATGGTGCCGTCCATTTAATCGGAAGCCTGCTGAGGTCATCTTGCTGTAGCTGTGGCTTAGACCAGAATCACTTATCTTGGCTTCTCCTTTTTCTGATATAAAAATATTTCTGGCAGCAAGCAGGTCCCAATGCACAAGCCGTTTCAGTTCCAGGTACTCCATTCCTTGAACAATATCCCTAGAATACAGAAGTCAGTGTATTGTTGCTGATGCAGTGCTTTCAGACTGTGGGGTTACTCACATTAACACAGTAGACATCATTGCTGTAAGGGATCTGTATTTAGTCTACCTAGGAAACTCCAAGATGACTACAGCAACTCCTACATCAACACGTTTCACTTTACATGTAATAAGCATTATTCTGTATTATCCTGTTGTAGCGACACCTTTATGCACCACATTACATTACAGTCAGTAAGCAGAATGGTGGAACATTTAGTCTTAAGGCTCACTGGGGCTGTGGTTTTGTTCCCTAACAATATATACTTCTTTGCATCTTATGCAAAGTCACACTTTAAATGAATGAAGGAATTACCATGTGCTTTGTATCCACATGAATAATCATATGGGTACATATTCATTCCATCCAGTATGCAGCATCCTTACAACAGGATCTTGACAAACTGGCAATCTGGGCAGCTAAGTGGCAAATGAGATTTAATGTTGATAAATGTAAAGTCATGCACCTGGGATGTAAAAATATCCAAGCCACATATACCCTTAATGGGACTGCACTAGGCAAATCCATTATGGAAAAGGACCTTGGAGTCCTTGTAGATGATAAACTTGACTGTAGCAAGCAATGCCAGTCAGCAGAATCAAGGGCAAATAAGATCTTGAGCTGTATTAAAAGGGGCATAGATTCAAGGGAGGAGGGGGTCATTCTTCCACTTTATAGAGCACTGATAAGGCCTCATCTACAATATGCTGTACAGGTTTGGTCTCCAGTGCTCAAACAGGACATTATTGAATTAGAGAAGGTACAGAGAAGGGCAACTAAGCTGGTAAAAGGTATGGAAAATCTTAGCTATTAGGAAAGACTGGCCAAATTGGGGATGTTCACGCTGGAGAAGAGTCACTTGATAACTATGTATAAATATATAAGGGGATCATATAATGATCTCTCTTATCTCATGAGGTTACCCATTCCGATTAGAAGAAAATCGGTTCCGCCTAAATATTCGGAAGGGGTGAGAGCTGTGAAGATTTGGAATTCGCTGAATCAGTTGTACAGGCTGATTCATTAGATAGCTTTAAAAAGGGGATGGATGGCTTTTTAGCAAGTGAAGGAATACATCATCTATCACCCCCTGGTCCCTTCTCTACTTTCTTGGATCACTTTGCTGCTTGGCTTCCATACTTTCTCTCCAGCGAGACACCTGCTCTCATTTTAGGTGACTTCAACATCCCCATTGACAACTCTGCTTCTCCTGCCACCCCTAAATTCCTCTCTCTAACAACTTCATTTGGTCTCTCTCAGTGGACCGACTCACCTACCCACATCGAGGGTCATGCTCTTGATCTTATATTCTGCCACTTGTGCCGCCCATGCAAACTTATGAACTCTCCTTACCCCCTATCTGACCATCACCTACTCTCCTTTCAGATAACACTTTCACCTTTCATCACAACCAGCTCTCTCTACCCACACATACAGAAACCTTAACGCCTTTGATCCACAACAATTATAAACGATATCAGTACAACCCATCTCTCATATTAACAATCTTTCCTGTCCAAATATGGCAGCTTCTCTATACAACGATGCCCTTTCAACAGCTGTTGACTCCCTTGCACCTTCTACCACCCGTCACAGCTGACCAGCTAAACCCCAACCCTGGCACACTGGTGTAACCCGCTACCTCAGAATATGCAGTAGATCAGCTGAGTGACGGTGGAGAAAGTCACAAACTGATCCTGACTTCATCCACTTCAAATTCATGCTCTCCTGCTACAATCGAGCTCTAACATTAGCTAAAGAACAATACGTCTCTTCTTTAATCTCCACTAAACCACAGCGACTGTTTGCCACATTTAACTCACTCCTATGCCCCCCACCCCCTCCACCCATTAATGTAACTGCCCAACATCTTGCTCATTTCTTTAATGAAAAAATCGATCTCATTAGGCTGAGCATACCGTCTGAAAACAATCTCAGACTAACATGCAGTCCACTCACATCCACTTTGAACTCCTTCACCCCTGCAACACTAGATGAAGTTAAACTTCTAGCCTGCTCAAAACCCACAACCTGTTCCCTTGACCCCATACCCTCTCGCCTCCTTTATCCACTCTGATACACTCTCTCCCACACTTACCCACCTATTTAATCTTTCACTCTCTACTGGTACTTTTCCATCCTTATACAAACAAGCACTAATCACTCCTATCCTCAAAAAACCTTCCCTTGATCCCAGCACTCCCGCTAACTATTGTCTGGTTTCCCTTCTTCCATTCACATCCAAATTACTAAAACGGCTTGTTTACAAACGCCTGCTCCAGCATCTCGCTCACAACTCCCTTTTCAACCCCCTGCAATCTGGCTTCTGCCCATCACACTCAACTGAAACTGCACTCACCAAAGTAACCAATGATCTTCTATTGGCAAAGTCTAAAGGTCACTATTCCATACTCATCCTTTTAGATCTCTCTGAAGCCTTTGACACAGTTGACCACACACTCCTCCTAGACATTCTATACTATTCGTGACACTGCTCTTGCATGGTTTACAGCTTATCTGTCTGACCGTTCCTTTAAAGTTGCCTTCTCTAACTCTACTTCTCCTACATTCCCTCTCTCTGTTGGAGTTCCTCAAGGCTCTGTTCTAGGCCCCCTGCTGTTCTCGCTCTATACAACTTCGCTAGGAAAACTTATTCAATCATTTGGACTTCAGTATCACCTTTATGCTGATGACACCCAACCCTACTTGTCTACTCCTGATCTTTCTAATTCTGTCCTTTCCCAAGTTACAGATTGTCTCTCTGCTGTCTCCTCCTGGATGTCACAGCTCCACCTGAAACTGAACCTCTCAAAAACAGAACTCAGTATATTTACTCCAAGATCTTCCCCTGTCCCTCAGATATCACTCACAGTAAACAACACCACCTTTCATTCCAAGACACAGGCACGGTAGCAAGGAGTTATCCTAGACTCAAATCTGTATTTTTCACCACACATTCAAACACTTGCAAAATCTTGTCGTATATAACTGCTCAACATTGCCCGAATATGACCATATCTCAGTTCAGAATCAACTAACACACTGATTCAGTCGCTCATCATCTCCCGCCTTGATTACTGCAACCTACTCCTTGCAGGTATTCCAACAAGTCATCTTTCACAACTCCAATCTGTTGTAGACTCATTCATTTATCTCGCTGCTCAACATCAGCTGCTCCCATATGCATGTCCCTTCACTGGCTCCCAATCTCCTTTAGAATCAAATTCAAGTTACTAACACTCACTTTCAAGGCCCTTAATAATGAAGCCCCTCCCTATATTTCATCTTTGCTCTCCAAATACACTCCTTCACGAAACCTTCGCTCTGCTTCTGATCTCCGCCTCACTTCTTCTCTCATCACCTCTGCCCATTCTTGTCTACCAGACTTCTCTCGGGCTTCTGCTTTTCTCTGGAACTCTCTGCCTCGAGCTATCAGACTTTCTCCTTCTTTCCAAACTTTCAAGCTCTCCTTAAAGACCCACCTGTTTAAAGTAGCTTATTCAATGTACCTTAATCAATCATTGCTGTATCATAAATCACAAAATTGTTTCTAAAATCCTAATGTCTCAATTGTACCCTAACCTCTACTTTGTAAACTCTAATTTGGAGGGCCCTCTTTGGAGGGCCCTCTAATCCTATTGTACTCTGTAACCCTTGTGTAAGGGAAGGGCTCCCTCAGTGCGGCATCTCAAGGTGGCGCTGACGTCACGGGCATCAAGACGTAGGTGCGCAACAAGGAGCGCGTCCTGACTAAAGTCAATGTGCGTACTGCGGCGCTGAGCGTAATGACGCTGGCGTCATTGCGCAGGCGTGCTGATGCTGGCAAAAGGGCGCCAAGACTCCAGGTATTTAAATGTATTTTTATATTTTACCTGTGCCTGGTTATCGAGGTTACTCCTGAAACCTAGCTTAAACTGATCTATTGAACGCCTGTGTATTACCTTGCTTGTGATCGAATCTTTGCTATATATCCTGACTTCGGCCTGCCTATTGTTCTTGCTGTTTGCTGTCTGCCCTTGAACTCGGATCTGGTTTGACTACGCCTCTCTCTTACTCCCCGGTACCTGGTTACCTCACGGCTCCCCCTGTATCATCCTCAGGTGGGTTCAGTGTTGTGTAAGCCGCTTGTGGGTCCTTGTTTTCTAGAAGAGATCCATCGTCTAATTCTCCGGTATTCCCTGTTTTGTTATAACTAAGGTAAAGCACTGCATATCTTGTCGGCGCTATATAAATAAATGATGATGAATACAGGGTTATTGAAGATAGCTCATAGTATAAGTGGACTAGTCCGATTGCCATTTTGGAATCAGGAAGGAATTATTTCCCCCTCTGAGTCAAATTGGAGAGGCTTCAGATGGGGTGTTTTGCCTTCCTCTGGATCAACTAGCAGTTAGGCAAGTTAAAAGGTTGAACTTGATGCACATGTGTCTTTTTTCAACCTAACTTACTATGGCTGATCCCTCACCAGGGGAAAACTCCAAGTTATTTTTCATAAAGTCTTGTCATTAAGTAACAAATTATTTACAACAGCACACAATGTGAGCCCTAATATGATACTCATTAATGCCTGAGAACAGCAATACTTTTGTTTCATTTATTTTTATTGAAACATGTCAGAGTATCAAGATACCTAAATAAAGCTTTACAGCTGATTTATTAAAGAAAAGCAAATACATTTTGCTTATATGCAAAAATTATGAAAAAGAGCATTTTGCAACCATTATTTGTGTATCATCATTAAAGGAATAGTTCAGTGTGAAAATAAAAACTGTGTAAATAGATAGTCTGTGCAAAATAAAAAAATGTTTCTAATATAGTTAGTTAGCCAAAAATGTGATATATAAAGGCTGGAGTGAACAGATGTCTAATAAAACAGCCAGAATCCAACTTCCTGCTTTTCAGCTCTATAACTCTGAGTTAGTCAGCGACTTGAAGGGGGGCCACATGGTACATATCTGTTCAGTGAGTTTGTAATTGATCCTCAGCATTCAGCTCAGATTCAAAAGCAACAGATATGACCCATGTGGCCTCCCCTCCAGTCTCTGATTGGTTACTGCCTGGTAACCAGGGTAACCAGTCAGTGTAAACCAAGAGAGCTGAAAAGCAAGAAGTAGTGTCCTGACTGACTTGTTATACATCAAATCACTCCAGCCATTATACATTACATTTTTGGCTAACTAACTATATTAGAAACATGTTTTATTTTGCACAGCCTGTCTATTTAACCAGTTTTTATTTTTACACTGAACAATTCCTTTAATAAGATACATCAGTTGTTAAAGCTCAGTTGCTGGAACTATCATGTGACAATGCACACTACGACAGGTGCTTAAAGAATGGACCTTCACTACAAGTGACGCTGTATTACCTAAAAACGTGCTTTCAAATGTATGATTCTCTGGTACAAAGAAATATCCTGAAAAAAAGGTTGCTTTACATAGGTAAAGTAATACTTTATTTTGGTGGCAGGCTTTTTTGTCACATCTAGTAGATTTGTATTTCCATGGCTACATGCCCACAGTTATTGGTGATGCCTGGAATTGCCAAATTGCACTGTGCAGTCTATGTACAAAGTACACACAGTATGAAGTATTATAATAAACACAAAAAGTGTAAATACACAGAGGGGTAGATTTATTAAGGGTCGAGCTGTGTTTTCCACCAAAAAAATCACGTTTTTGAGTTAAAATTTTTTTAAAAACTCAAATTTTTCAAGATTTATTATACCCCAACCCTGATAATAGCTAGAATCCAAAAGTACACCATCTAAAACCTGTCACGGTCATGTAGAAGTCAATGACAGAGGTCCCTTTAACCATTTGAAGATGTTAATAGCCTTCATGATGTTCAAATTTTTTTTGGTGGGTTTTGCTCGAAAACTCAATCAATTCGAACTATTCAAATTTTTTTCCTGTGGAAAACTCCATCAATTTCAGTTTTCGGGTTGTTAACTCCAATTTCATTGATTCGATTTTTTTTACATTCAAGGTTTTTCTTAATTTAGAAACCATTGAGTTGTGACTTCATTCAAGGTCTAAAAAAAAGCTCCTGCATTTATTGCCATGTCTGGCATCCCTGCATCTAGATTGGCATAGTAGAGGTATTACCTGCCTTTTGGCAAGTGTCAAACAGAGGAAGCCAGAATTCTGTGCAAAACCCAGCACACCATGTGAACCCGCCCAGCAAAAACTGAGTAACCGCAATTAAAGGTGCAATCATATATCTTTATGGAATACTTAAGCAACAGATAGTTTATATCAAACTGAATGACATATTAAAGAATCTTACCAAACTGGAATATATATTTACATAAATATTGCCCTTTTGCATCTCTTGCCTTCAACCACCATTTCGTGACTCTATCTGTGCTGCCTCAGAGATCACCTGACCAGAAATACTACAACACTAACTGTAACAGGAAGAAGTGAGGAAGCAAAAGGCAGAACTCTGTCTGTTAATTGGCTCATGTGACCTTACATGTGGTTTGTATGTGTGCACAGTGAATCTTACGATGTCAGGGGGCGGCCCTTATTTTTTAAAATGGCAATTTTCTATTTATGATAACCCAATGGCACATACTACTAAAAAAGTATATTATTATGATAATGGTTCATTTACATGAAGCAGGGTTTTACACATGAGCTGTTTTACTCAGTATCTTTTAATAGAGACCTACATTGTTTGGGGGGTATAGTTTTCCTTTAAATAATTCTACACCTATTTTAGCACCTAGTGATTTTAAGTGAGCACTAAATACATTTACTCACATGGAGAAGATGTGGAGTTGATAGGAAGGTACCTGTGATAAAAACTCACCCTGGTGGTCTAGTGGGGGGACAGCAGGGAGCTTGGTGACGTCAATGGCGCGAAAAGTAAAAAGTACTTAATGGTACATTTTTTTTTACACGCTGCCCGTGATAGGAGTTTGTTCCTGGTGCTTCTGAGCTTTTGCTAAATCTGTTTTGAACCTGTTTGATTCCTGTTGTGACCCCCTGCCTGGCTTTTGACGATTCTACTCTCCATATCCTGACCCCTGCCTGATTACTGACTTTGATTCTGCTTAACCCCTCTGATTGACTTCCTGGTGTGACCCTTGCCTGCCTGACTACGTTTATTCTCTGCCTGCCCTGACCCGGCCTGATCTGACTACTCTATTGCCTAACGCCTTGTACTCCGACCTTCTGATAGGCAGAGTCGTGCCCCTCTGCCTATCCAGAACATCTGGCCTTACACCTCTCATTTAAGTCCTGGTGGCATCCAAGTAGCTGAGGGCTCCTCCCGAAGCCAAAGGCGGTCACACTACAGGTGAAGCACGAGCCGAGACCAGGGTGCTTGGCATTTGTTCTGGTGTTGGGTGCCGACCGTGACAGTACCATAGAAATTCCTCTGGACCGTAGATAATTTCCAAGGTTACACTTCACAAATGAAAGGAGACAGATTTTAAAGTAAAATATTTCAGCCCTCAAATCCCCTGCTTGTCTTTTTAGGTGGTCAGCTAGAGTACCTTGCTCATTAGTTCCATTACTTGTTCTTGTGCTGAAGTTTTTTAATGAGAAAGAGAGAGAATGTTAACCAATATAAACAATTATAATACTTATCCACAGTGAAATATTTATATGGAGTGCCAAAGGGGGGCAACCTTTTCTGGGAATAAATACTGGCTTTTCTATATTTTTATCTTTTAATACCTTTGGCATTAAGCATAATTGTACAAAATTGCAACAAAACCAGCACTGACTTGCTTAGAAACGTATGTAACTTACACATCTAGCAGGGACAGTAGGGTTGCCACCTCACCCTTTTAAAAACAAACACATGAAATCCACAGCCTGCATGACTAATTATCAAAGCATTTAGATGCTGCAGACTGAACTGATTTCTGTGCAGCCATGTATCATGCATCTAAATGAATTGCTAATTAGCCATGCAGGCTGTGGATTTCATATGTGTTTGGTTTTAAAATGGTGTGGTGGCAACCCTAAGTGACAGGCAGAGCAGTGTTGAGGGCAGGTAGGTTTCTTGAACATTTTGTGCGCTCTCCCTTTACCTAGGAAAATGATACTTTTTTTAAGTGTTTAAGTGTTCTACTTCTGGAACAAGATTTAGAGCTCTAAATACCAAAAAATGAAAAAGTTATATTTTTCATGATACAGGGATTTATACCAGAAAAATATTTTACTTTATGCACAAAAATTCAACTCATTTGGAAAGACTCAAGCTCATACAAATAGTCCCGGAAGGCGCGTCAGCTGCTGAATAATGATTTTTTATGAGGTAAATACACAAAATAATACATGGACCCCCCCCCCCAAAATAATATATTTCTGGAAAGTACAAGTGTCATCTCCCATAGACTCCATTATAATCCAATAATTCAAATTTTTAAAAATGATTTCCTTTTTCTCTGTAATAATAAAACAGTAGCTTGTACTTGATCCCAACTAAGATATAATTAATTCTTATTGGAAGCAAAACCAGCCTATTGGGTTTATTTAATGTTTATATTTATTTTCTGGTAGACTTAAGGTATGAAGATCCAAATTATGGAAAAGATCCATTATCCGTAAAACATACCTCCCAACTGTCCCTTTTTAGGAGGGACAGTCCCTCTTTTGACAGCTCAACCTGCTGTCCCTCATTTGTACTGGAAAGTCCCTCTTTTCTCTGCACTGAACAGCCAGAAAAAAAAACAAAGTTTCTCACTTAATTGGCTTTTAGCAGAGAGCCCAGAACAGCTAACAGGTGCAAATAAGATACTTTGTAACAATTTTGAGACACAAAAACACAGTTTAGATAAGAAGAAATATTTTCAAACTTTCATAACCTGCCAAATTTTGTAAAACAAACATGGTAATTAGGGGGTGTGGCCACAGAAAGGGGTGTGGTCAAAAAATTGCTGCGCTACATGCGGAAAAAATTTTTTGTCCCTCTTTTTACTTCCAAAATGTTGGGAGGTATGGTAAAACTCCAGGTCCCAAGCACATCCATCCCCCCCATCTGCACAGTTGAAGTCTCTGCAGAACACAGCCCACACTCCCCCTCCCTCTCACAAACTTGTAACAGTTTCTCTTCAGTATCTGAATGCTGCTCAAATTCCCCAGCACAGCCCAGCACAGGAAGCAGTGGCAGATTGACAGCAGACATAGCCAATAGGAGTTAAGTTAGCTGCCAGTACAATGTGTGATGTCATATAAGGAAGAGGAAGTGAACACTGTAGTGTTTTTGGGGGTCAGTGACCCCCTCCCAGCACAGGGTCTGTGTGGAACTGAAGGATAAGTACAGAGATACTTCTGAGGTGAATATCTCTTGAACTGTACTTTTTCTGTTAACTATTTCTATGGAAAAGTTTGTTCTATTCATGTGAACTGTTAGATTTGTCAATTTGTTACAAAGGTGAACAACCCCTTTAAGCAGCGTTAAAAACCTTAAGGCGTTGGTGTTTGCTGTGCATGCTGGGAGTGCTGGGTGCAAGAAGGGAGTAAGTGCAAATAACTGACTGCTGTGTGTTCTGTGAGTTATCTGACTGAGACAAGCAGCTTTTTCTTTTCTCTGTTTGGGGTAAACTCTTGGATACATTGAGTGCATTTATTTTCTTTTTGTGTTTTAGCTTTAGAGTTTCTAAGGGGAAGGTTTTTTTAAAAATAAGTTCATAAGGGGTTATTTTACTGCTGGTAGAAAATAGCATTTTTTTCCCCTCTTTCCCTCTTTCTTCTAATTAAGGGGGAGGAAAATTCTTTGTGTGCTCTGGTTGAAACCTTAACCTTGTGAATTCAAAGCGAGTGTTGAATGTGAATTAAGTGTTAAGTAGCGTTAAAAACCTTAAGGCGTTTGTGAGGAATTGCATTTGGGAAACTGTAAGTACCCAGTGTAAATATGAGTGCAAGTGGGTTAGCTGGTATTACTCGGTGTGTGTCTTGTCACATGTATGTGGTGTTGGAGCAGCAGTTCCATGCAGTATTTACATGTGAGAGATGTCGGTGGGTTTTCATCTTGGCAGTGGCGTAACTACCGGGGGAGCAGGGGGTGCGATTCCGGGTGTACGGAGGAAGGCGGGGGGCCCGGCAGCACATCCCGCGCCAGGACCCGCCCCCCTCTAGTTACGTCACTGCATCTTGGAATCTTAACTGCAGACTCTAAGGGGTGAGCTTGCAGCACTGAGAGCAGCGGCAAACGAGGGGGAGGAAAGGAGGCTCGCAGAGGAACCACTGGCAGGGGCTAGTGGAGTGGGGGGAGGAGAAGGGGCAGTGGAGGCTAATGAGGGAGGAAGGTTTGTGACAGTCAGGAGGGGAAGTAGGGGTCAGAAGGGTAGGGGGGCTGGTCCACAGCTTGCAAATTTGCCGTTTTGGCTGAAGATGCTGGGGAGGAAAACTCTGAACTGGCATGTATAGAGCAGACTGACTCTCAAAGCACCCTGGGAGGCAGTGGTTTTAATACGGGTGGTGGGGGAGTGCAAGGAAGGAAAGGCAGGTTATAGTTATAGGGGATTCAATTATTAGAAAGGTGGATAGGGTAATCTGTAGTAAGGCCCCTACATGCCAAACAGTCTGCTGCTTGCCTGGTGCTAGGGTTCGGAATGTGGTGGAACGAGTGGACAGATTATTGGGAGCGGCTGGGGAAGACCCAGCGGTCTTGGTACACATAGGTACCAATGACAAATTTAGAGGAGGTGGTGAAGTCCTCAAGAACGATTTTAAAAAACTAGGTGTAAAGTTGAGGGCGAGAACTTCCAAGGTAATTTTCTCAGAGATATTACCTGAGCCACAAGCAACGCTAAGGAGACAGCGGGAGCGTAGGGAGATTAATGCGTGGCTGAGAGATTGGTGTAGGGAGGAGGGTTTCGGGTTTTTGGAGAACTGGGCTGATTTCTCAGTCGGCTACAGGCTCTTTGCTAGGGATGGGCTGCACCTCAATGATGATGGTGCAGCTGTTTTAGGAGAGAAGATGGCTAGAGGGTTGGAGGAGATTTTAAATTGGGTTTGGGGGGGGCAGGATTCAGTAAAAGATTCAGTGGAAGGCTGGTTAGATGAGAAAGTGGGCAAAGAAAGGGAAAAGAGGGGAAGAGATTTGGCTGGGGATACTGTTAAGGATAGGGAGGACCACATGTCATATGTTCAATATGGTACCAGTAATAAATGTATGTTTGCAAATGCAAGGAGTCTGACTGGTAAAATGGGAGAGCTGGAGATGCTGGTGCTGGAGGGAAAATATGATGTGATTGGTGTGGCTGAAACATGGTTGAATGAGTCACATGACTGGGCAGTAAATATCAGTGGCTATACTTTGTTTCGGAGGGACAGAGGCAATAGAAAAGGAGGAGGGGTATGTCTATTTGTTAGGCAGGATAAAAGCTTATATAAGGGAGAGGTTACAGTGGCGGAACTACCGGGGGAGCAGGGGGTGCGAGCAGGCCAGGGCCCGCACCCCCTCAGGGCCCCCCGGCAGTCCGTGCGCCAGTAACAAATGCGGCCGTACGGAGGGGGGCAGGGCCCGGCTGCACGTCACGCACCAGGGCCCGCCCCCTCTAGGATCGCTACTGGGAGGTTATGTTAGAAAATGAGGGGGCAGAAGTCTTATGGGTGGAATTCTTCACCAATTGTAAAGAGTCCAGCAAATGAATTGTAGGCGTATGCTATAGACCCCCTAATGTAAGTGAGGAGGAGGAGGCGAAGCTCCTCATGCAAATAGAAAAGGCTGCTAGTTTAGGCAAAGTAATGATAATGGGAGATTTTAATTACCCAGATACTGACTGAAGCAACAGTACTGCCAGATCAGTTAATGGGAACAAATTTTATAAACTTGTTGCATGACAATTTTATGGCACAGGTTGTTGAGGAGCCTACCAGAAAAAATGCTATTCGGGATTTAGTGATCTCAAATGACCGAGAACTTATAGCAAATGTGCAAGTCATTGAACCCCTGGGTAATAGTAACCATAATGTTATATCATTTAATGTCTGGTGCAAAAAAACAAATATATACTGGGGCAACAAAAACCATGAATTTTGCAAAATCTAATTTTAGTGCCTTTAGGACTGCCCTACAGAGCATTAATTGAAGCAATAATTTTTCAGCTAAAAACACAGAACAGAAATGGTTGTCATTTAAAATGATATTAAATCATTACTGTTCTCAATTTATTCCCTTAAGAAGTAAATGTAGAAGCTCTAAGAATCATACTATGTGGCTTAATACAGAAGTAAAGAAGTTAATAGGAAAGAAGAGAAAGGCATTTAAAAACTACAAATTTGTTGTGACAGAAGCTGCATTTAATGAATATAAACACTAATAAATGTTGTAAATCAGCAATCCGGAAGGCAAAGAAAGGAAATGAAGAGTTAATTGCGATGGAGGTGAAAACTAAACCTAAAAAGTTTTTTAAATATATTAATAGTAAAAAGATGCAGGTTGAGAGTGTTGCTCCATTAAATAATGGTACCAGTATGGTTGTAACAGATGCAGAAAAGGCAAATGTGTTTAAATGTGTTCTTTTCTTCAGTGTATACAATAGAGGAGTCTGAGTTCCCAGGCTCTCTTTATAGCTGCACTAATGGCTCAGCTCAATCTAGTCATTGGCTGACTCAGGATATGATTCATAAAGCTTTATCAAAAATTAATGTAGACAAGGCTCCAGGGCCTGATGGCATACACCCCCTGGTTCTAAGACAGCTTAGTTCAGTTTTAGACCAGCCCCTATTTCTGATTTTCTCAGATTCACTTTCATCTGGTATGGTGCCTATGGATTGGAGAAAAACTGATGTTATTCCAATATTTTAAAAGGGATTATGATCTCAGCCTGGCAATTATAGGCCAGTAAGCTTGACATCTGTGGTGGGCAAATTATTTGAAAGCTTGTTTAAGGGATACTGTCATGGGAAAAAAAATTTTTCAAAATGAATCAGTTATCAGTGCTGCTCCAGCAGAATTCTGCACTGAAATCCATTTCTCAAAAGAGTAAATAGATTTTTTTTATATTCAATTTTGAAATCTGACATGGGGCTAGACATATTGTCAATTTCCCAGCTGCCCCAAGTCATGTGACTTGTGCTCTGATAAACTTCAATCACTCTTTACTGCTGTACTGCAAGTTGGAGTGATATCACCCCCTCCCTTTTCCCCCCAGCAGCCAAACAAAAGAACAATGGGAAGGTAACCAGATAACAGCTCCCTAACACAAGATAACAGCTGCCTGGTAGATCTAAGAACAACACTCAATAGTAAAAACCCATGTCCCACTGAGACTCCTTCAGTTACATTGAGAAGGAAAAACTGCAGCCTGCCAGAAAGCATTTCTCTCCTAAAGTGCAGGCACAAGTCACATGCTGGGAAATTGACAAAATGTTTAGCCCCATGTCAAATTTCAAAATTGAATATAAAAAAATTCTGTTTGCTCTTTTGAGAAACGGATTTCAGTGTAGAATTCTGCTGGAGTAGCACTATTAACTGATGTTTTTTGAAAAAAAAACATGTTTTCGGATGACAGTATACCTTTAAGGGATCACATTCAAAAATTTGTCCTAGTCAACGGCATTATGAGCAGCAATCAGCATGGCTTTATGAAGGATAGACAAATTTGATTGCTTTTTATGATGAGGTAAGTAAGATGCTGGACAGTGGGGGGCAGTAGATGTAGGGCCTCCATCAGGGGGTCACAGGGGGGACAGTTGTCCCGGGCCCGCAGGGTTTTATGTCTAAGGGGGGGCCTGGCCATGCTTCACTTACTTGATCAGCCGGGCCCCCTGCTTTCAACGTACTGCACAGCAGCTCTGTGCATGGAAGATTTTCTCCTATTAGATTTGCTGTAACCTCATTGGTCCTTTAAGAATAAGTCCCGGTAAATCTGCATTGGGATTGGATCCCTTTATCCAATCCCTGTACAGCTTTACCGGGACTTATTCTTAAAGGACCACGAGGGTACAGGAAATCTTAATAGGAGAAAATCTTCCGTGCACAGAGCTACTGTGAAAGCAGGGGGGTCTGGCTAATCAAGTAAGTGAAGCATGGCCGGGCCCCCCCCTTAGACACTAAACCCTGGCAAGCAATTTTTTTTAAAAATTTGGGGGGATCTGGCCAATTTTTTTTTTACTTGCAGGGGGGGGCCCTAATCACCAACGGCTTTTTATAACTTGTGGGGGGGGCAAGCCATCAATTTTTTTACTTGAAGGGTGGCCCCTGATCACCAATATTTTTTTTTTTTTTTTTTTAAAAACTTTTATGGGGGGCCCTGGTTGCAAATGTTTTTTTTTAACTTATAGGGGGGCCCTGATCACCAATTATTTTTATAGCTTGTAGGGGGGCCCTGATCACCAATTATTTGTTTTTTAACTTGTAGGGGGGCCCTGACCACCAATTTTTGGAAAACATTTTTATGGGGGGCCCTGGCACCACATTTTTTTTTAACTTATAAGGAGGCCTGACCATCAATAGCTTTTTATAACTTGTGTGTGTGGGGGGTTACCTTTTTTAGCACTGATATCTATGGGGTCTTTTAACTGTAGTGTGGAGTGGGCGGGATCTGGGGTGGGGCTTGAGGGCAGGGGTGGGTGGGGGTGGGTGGGGCCCAGGGGGCCCTGAGCATTTTGTTGTACGGGGCCCCGTGATTTCTAATGGCAGCCCTGAGTAGATGTGATCTATTTGGATTTTGCCAAAGCGTTTGATACTGTTCCACACTGCACGTGGACAGGAAACTGGCTACAGGATGGTGTACAGAGGGTGGTTGTTAATGGTACATTCTCTACTTGGAGTAAGGTTCTTAGTGGGGTCCCCCAGGACTCGGTATTAGGTCCCCTTTTATTTAACTTGTTCATTAATGACTTAGGGGAGGGTGTTGTAAGTAATGTATCAGTTTTTGCAGATGACACAAAACTATCCAGCCCAATTAATTCCATCCAGGATGTGGCATCCTTGCAACACGATCTTGACAAACTGGCAATCTGGGCAGCTAAGTGGCAAATGAGATTCAATGTTGATAAATGTTGATAAATGTAAAGTCATGCACCTGGGATGTAAAAATATCCAAGCCACTTATACCCTTAATGGTACTGCACTAGGCACATCCATTATGGAAAAGGACCTTGGAGTCCTTGTAGATGATAAACTTGGCTCTAGCAAGCAATGCCAGTCAGCAGCATCATGGGCAAATACGGTCTTGAGCTGTATTAAAAGGGGCATAGAGTCACGGGAAGAGGGGGTCATTCTTCCACTTTACAGAGCACTTGTAAGGCCCCATCTAGAATATGCCATACAGTTTTGGTCTCCATCACTCAAACAGGACAATATTGTATTAGAGAGGGTACAGAGAAAGGCAACTAAGTTGGTAAAAGGTATGGAAAATCTTAGCTATGAGGAAAGACTGGCCAAATTGGGGATGTTCATGCTGGAGAAGACGCGCTTAAGGGGTGATGTGATAACTATGTATAAATATATAAGGGGATCATATAATAATCTCTCTAATGCTTTATTTACCAGTAGGTCTTTCCATCTGACACAAGGTCAAGGTCCATTCCGATTAGAAGAAAAGAGGTTCCACCTAAATATTCGGAAGGGGTTTTTTACAGTGAGAGCTGTGAAGATGTGGAATTCTCTCCCTAAATCAGTGATACAGGCTGACACATTAGATAGCTTTAAGAAGGGGTTGGATGGCTTTTTAGCAAGTAAGGGAATACAGGGTTATGGAAGATAGCTCATAGTACAAGTTGATCGAGGGATTAGTCCGATTCCCATTTTGGAGTCAGGAAGGAATTTTTCCCCCTCTGAGGCAAATTGGTGAGGCTTCAAATGGGTTTTTTGCCTTCCTCTGGATCAACTGGCAGTTCGGATTTCCTAAGTCGTCTGAAGTTTCCTCGTGAGGCAACGTCAGGCGACTTTGGAAAACCGAAGAGATTCTTAAACCATCCCATCGGTGATTCATATTCTTGCCCGTGGGAAGGTAATTCGGGGAGATTAGGAGGCTCTGTTTACAACTGTTTTTTATGAAACCAAAACTTGCCTCCAAGCCAGGGATTCAAAAATAAGTACCTTCTTTTGGGCTAGTTGGAGCAGCATCAAAGGGGTTGATGAGCAACTTGTTTACGAGCCGTTGGTTGTGGATCACTGCTCTAAGCCATGCTTACAGCTTGTGCTTCTGCCTTCCCATACATATAGAAGTTAAGAGGTCATTTGTTAAAATGGGCTGCAAGGATTTGGGGCACAGTCCTAGCTTTTCTTACTGGATTGGGCAGAATGTTTGAGTTACAAACTACCAGCAACCCACAATGCTGTGTAGCTTGGAGTTTAGAACTACAGAAGATCTATTCAAGACTATACGCAGGGCCTTGTTGTAAAGAATGTTGCAGGAGCCTTATTTCTGTTGGCTCTGGAAATGCAGTGGCTGTTTTTAGCAGTGTCAGATACACAGCTAACCCTGTTCTGAGCACCAAATGTAAAACCTTGGTGGCGGTGGGGTTACTTAAGACACACCTGCCATTGATTTACATAAATGCTTTCTTAATCTACAGCAGATTAATAAATCTGACCTTTAGTCTGCTAAGGGTTGTCTGGGAAATGTAAGTAAGATGGAAATGCCATGCTAATTTTCTCCTGTGCATCTATTTCCTATTAGGAACACTGGTTTGGGGAAAAAGGTAGTGAATTAACTTACTGTAGGGTTATTTACATATTGTAAACCATGAATTTGCCTCTTTGCTAACACCCTTAAATCTTTTTTTTAAAATCATAGTTACAGTTTCAGTGTATGTCTGTATGAATTCTCACATACAGCAACACTAGCTATAGAAAAAATAATCTGAGCCTTCCGCTCCATTTCCTTTATTTTTTCAGAGTATTTCCTTGCCTCCTACCTGTGGTATCATTCATATAGTCAGAGTAGGTGACTGACTGTTTGGTGGCCCTCTGGGCTTTTAAGAGCACCCTCTCTAAATGTTTTTCGACCTTTTCAAGATCATTTGTCGTCAATATTCTCTCATTGTCAGTCGTGTAACTACAATAAAGCAGACCCCATGACCTTGGGGGCTTGGTGTAAAAGGGGTGCCTAGATCAGTCATGGGATCTGCTGTATGGTGCCACTTTCATTCTCGCGCAGGTTCAGGCTGAGGATAGGTAATGTAACTGCTCATTGTAATAATATTCTTAGCAGTATTCCTTTTATAAAATAAATAATCCCTTTACTGTAATTATATTACAGCATATTCTCCATAAAAACATAACTTAAGCGTTTTAAAAAGTAAACATAATTTCAAGCAACTTTGCAATATATAGTACATCAATTAAAAAATATGGAGAATTTTCATGATTTTTAATGGTTTCTGACAATTCCCTAAGCCTAGCCCCCTGCTCTCCTGCTCATTTGTCTGACTACTTTGCTGATCTAACTGACTACTGTTACTTTGTATCAACAACCAGCTGTCCTTAGCCTGCATCCACCAAACCCCACAATTCCCAGCACACATGATTTCAATACGGATAGGAACATCACAGTGCAATGCATTGTGGGTTATGTAGTTCCAGCATGCTATCTGTAAGCTGTGGAGAAGTTGTTATAACTTGTAACTTCAGTGTTTTAGTACCTCCTTCCCTGCCAGGATTTCAAATGATGCAGAAAGAGAAGACAGCTGGATTTCAGCATAGAAAATGGCATTTAACTATACTTTTTGAAGAAACAGGTAACTGTAATGGATATATTAGGGGTTATGTAGGCCTCTTTATCAAATTGTGGTTTGGAAGTTAGATTCCCCTTTTAAAGAATATAAAAGCTTAACAAGGCTATTGACCCACATATTTGAAATATTTACGTCATTGTGGCTGTTTCTGTAAGAAAATTTTGTTCAGTGATGTCACATTTAATGTTTTTAATTGCTACAGGATGACCTATATATTCCCCCTGCAGGACTTCTGAACAAAAGATAATGTTTTTAATTAACTGTTAGCTATTAAATTCTGAACTTCAATAACGTGTATTTTTTTTACTGTGTATTTTTGCTCGTGTGACAGGCTATGTGTGCCCACCAAGTTAGCTGTATTAATTGTTCTTAAATTATAAGAACATCTAAAAGAAAGGGGATTCATCTTTATGAGAACTGTCACACTCAGGGCAACTTCTGTATAGTAAAGGTCAGTTAATGTGGATCCTTAAAGGAGATGTAAAGGCAAAAAGATAAAATCCCATTTATACTTTAAGAAATCTATCTCCAATATACTTTAATTATACCGTATTTATAAGAAACCTGACTGTATGCAGTGAAACCCCCCCTTCATTTACTTGCTCTGACTGCTGTGGATAGGAAACTGTAGATGGTCCCTAAACCCCCTGCCAGGGGGTGGGGGAGCTACTTCCCAGAACTTGAGCAGCTTTTATGTTTCCCTGTAGAGATTCGTATCCTCAGACCCAGTGCAATCTGCATTTTCTGATTATTAATCAGTCTGGCAGATGTTATTTGACTTGTGCTGTTTTTATAATTTATGACTATTGCTAAGCTTAACCTCCCAACAGAAGCCCAGACCACACTGAGCAAAGTTGGTTTAACAGTTACAAGATGAAAGCCCCCTGTGGCCAACTTTGAAAAAATAAATGATTTGTTTAATTAGGCTTCTGGTGCAGTAAATTCACGTTTATGTTTAGTATACAAAATACAGCATTTCTGGCATTATTCTATTTTAGATGTTAGTTGCCCTTTAAAAAAGGCAAACGATTTATTGAACTGGTGGTACACTTTTCAATGGTCAATTACTTTACATATTCAAGGTTGGTACACTCCAGTAGTGGCTGCAGGTCATTTACATAAATATATTGCTTACAGATACTGTCTGATTTTTTTTTTAGCTTTCTGAATTGAGCTGTCTTACCTGCCTTTGGTCCACAATTCCCATTGAAGGTGAATCTCACAGCTGGTCTTATGCTCCAAGGATCTCTCTATCCCTGATAAGGTTGCAACCTTTTTGCTCAGTGGAGACCGGGAAGGGGGCAGGGTCGTGATGTGAAGGGGCGGGGCTGTGATGAGGCAGGGGTGGGTAGTGACGGCTGGAGGAGGGCTATGACGCCGTGTCAATCATGGGGAATCTTGCACGGTTTTCCTAATGTGGAAAACCAAGCAGGAAGTTTTGACCTGGGCAGCCCTTCAAAATTCCGGGCTGTCTACATACCTCCCAACTGTCCCTTTTTCGGAGGGACAGTCCCTCTTTTGACAGCTCAACCCGCAGTCCCTCATTTGTACTGGAAAGTCCCTCTTTTCTCTGCACTGAACAGCCAGAAAAAGAAACAAAGTTTCTCACTTAATTGGCTTTTAGCAGAGAGCCCAGAACAGCTAACAGGTGCAAATAAGGTACTTTGTAACAAATTTGAGACACAAAAACACAGTTTAGATAAGGAGAAATATTTTCAAACTTTCATAACCTGCCAAATTTTGTAAAACAAACATGGTAATTAAGGGGTGTGGCCACAGAAAGGGGTGTGGTCAAAATAATTGCTGCGCTACGTACGGGAAAATATTTTTTGTCCCTCTTTTTACTTCCAAAATGTTGGGAGGTATGTGTCTAGGTCAAAGTCGGACAGATTGCAACCCTAACCAGCCTAACCACTTGAGTACCTAACCTTGTGGCCTTGTCACTGCAGGGTGCTAACCCTTCACTAAACTCCTCATTGAAGCCTTAGCTGCTCACTAACTTTCCTGAACCTGTTTATTTTACTCATTTTTGAGGTTGAGGAAAAAAAATGCAAGCAAAAAAAAAAAAGTAAACCCTAGTTTATTTAAGAAAAAAGCACAAAAATTTTCTCTGCATGTTTTTTCCTTAGAAAACAAAGTCACAAGCCAGTGAGAATCACATTATTACATTTATTTTAATAAAGTAATGGGAATGTAAGCTTTTTTGAGCAACTTTTTTTCAGTCTCTTTCATTAATAAATACTGACTATTCATGGTTTAAGAGGTTTTTTTTGCGTTCATATTTTTTCTCTGTGTTTTTCTGGAATCATGGAAAAAATGCTAATTGTATTTTTGATAAATCAGCCTCTTAGAGTGCCTCCTACAGGCAAAAGGCTTCAGTCTCCCAGGCACACTTCACCCTCCTTCATCAAGTGGCCAAGAGACACCCCTGACCAATTATACGTTCCCTACAAGCCTACATTTTTCTACCATGTATATAAGTTTGGCATATCTTCCCCACCCAAGCCACATCATTTGTACGGCATATACCCCCTCCATTTGCCAGCACCATCACATTTTCTAAAACTAATAGCAGCTTTCACCTGGTGGCCATTTTCCATCTGACACATCATCAGTAACACTGACATCTGCAAGCAGCACATAGGCTGTAAAGTTCATTCAATGCAGAATGCAGGTTTACACAGGCGCAACATACTTTGGGTCGTTAGGAGAAAAAACATAGGATCAGACTGCTAGAGTTTCTATAGGAACCAGCAATGCTATATCTTCATTGGCTGTTAAACTGAAGGGGGGTGTTTAGTAATCTGAACTAAGGAGAACTGAGCATGCTCATTAGCCAACAGCTAAAGTAAATTCTCGAGGAAGGGGGCAGAGTGGCAGGTATCTGAGTATTTATGTGTGGGGGGGAAGGGGTTACATGTCCTTTAATGGGGTAAAGGAGAGACTTAATCTCTAACTTACTTAAACCATAAACAGTTGTTCTTTTAAAATAAAATGTTCCCTTTACATTTATTAAGGTTCCACAGCATTGCCTTAGTTATGCTTATTCAGTGCACACTCTCTTCAAGTCTTTGCCTATTTTACAGGTGGCACCTTGTACTGCATAAAAATCTTTGACAAATACAATGTAGACTATATAATTGTAAACAACTCTATTAATTTTTACTTCTTGCATTTACTATATTACATTTCTATATACATATGTGTATATATATATATATATATATATATATATATATATATATATATATATATATATATATATATATATATATATATATATATATATATATATATATATATATATTACAAATAAAGGTATGAGGTGTATTTTCCAGAAATTCATTATCAAGAAAGCTTTGAAATATGGCAATGCTATTGTCATATTTAAGAAAATTAGATTATAAATCCATGTTGGAACCAAAACAATCCATGGATATTTAAATTTTGGATAAAACACTTATACAGATAACTCCCGTTCCATATCTGTATTAAAACTTGCATCTATCTTTATATAGATTTAATATTTATATGTCTATAGTTGAATAATATAACTGTTATTACAGTTGCAGGGATTTATGTGGGTTATATATAGGTGTTATATAGGACAGCTTGCATATGTCACTTTTCCTTGAGAATCATTGTTACACCTTCTTCCTTTTCAAGGTCTTCTTGTCTTATTCACTTGTGCTAATTTTAACAGCCACTTACACGAGCAGTGTCGGACCGGGATATCAGGAAAAGTCCCGGTAGGCCCAGGTGTCAGTGGGCCCTCATGCTGCTAAACATTACTTATTTCTATGAGAACAAAGAGGCTAAATAGATGGAAAAATAGAGTATAGTATGTAAAGAAAAGAGACTAGGAGAATAGAGATGAGGAGAGGAAGAAAAATGGTACAAAGAGTGGGCCCCTGGTCTAAGATTAATTGGTGGGCCCCTGGTCAAAGGTTTTCGGGTGGGCCCCTGGTGTCCAAGTCCGACACTGTGAACCTGCTCATGGGGGAGGGGGAGGCAACAACAGCAAGTTGCCTCAGGCACTGGAGGGGCCAGGATCGCGCCTGCCTATGTTTATACCATTGGCGGGACCTTTGCAGATGCAGATATGAAGAAAACTGTATCAGGGTGAAAGGTAGAAGGGTGACAGGCAGAGAAGACAAAGTGCAGATGCCTTTGTTTGAATTTTTGATACTGCATTCAGCTTAGCAAATGAACCAATGCATTTTTGTAGGAGGTGATTTATTTTACCCATACCACAGGCTAACATAATTTTGGGTTTGATTAGTGATGATCAGTTTGGCATGTTAGCAGAAAGGAAAGCAATTACCTAACAACCACCCATATGCAGAAAAATAATCCAACGATTCCTATGAATCACTAAAATGAGACAGTGTGTTTTAAATTTGAGTCAGACTCATTGTACAACAATATAATTTGCTCTTAATCATAGAGATTGAAGGACATTGCATATAACATGTACTAGACCTAGGGGAAATACAAAATCCCCCTTCATTCACATCTGCTGTTCAACAATAACTACAGGTCCCACTGTAGCACATAGCACAAGAACAAGGCAGGAAAAAAAAAAACAATTGTTTAAATAATTTTCAAGGCAATATATATTATAGTCTAGATAAACAGGCATGACATTTAAAGGGATCATATCATCAGAAAACATGTTTTTTTCAAAACGCATCAGTTAATAGTGCTACTCCAGCAGACTTCTGCACTGAAATCCATTTCTCAAAAGAGCAAACAGATTTTTTTTATATTCAATTTTGAAATCTGACATGGGGCTAGACATTTTGGCAATTTCCCAGCTGCCCCTGGTCATGTGACTTGTGCCTGCACTTTAGGAGAGAAATGCTTTCTGGCAGGCTGCTATTTTTCCTTCTCAATGTAACTGAATGTGTCTCAGTGGGACATGGGATTTTACTATTGAATGTTGTTCTTAGATCTACCAGGCAGTTGTTATCTTGTTTTAGGGAGCTGCTATCTGGTTACCTTCCCATTGTACTTTTGTTTGGCTGCTGGGGGGAAAGGGAAGGGGTGATATCACTTCAACTTGCAGTACAGCAGTAAAGAGTGATTGAAGTTTATCAGAGCACAAGTCACATGACTTGGGGCAGCTGGGAAATTGACAATATGTCTAGCCCCATGTCAGATTTCAAAATTGAATATAAAAAAATCTGTTTGCTCTTTTGAGAAATGGATTTCAGTGCAGAATTCTGCTTGAGCAGCCCTATTAACTGATTCATTTTTTTTTTGCCCAGGCATTAAAAAAAGGAAAAAAGACCTTTGGTGTTGGTATTCTGCTTGTACAAGTGTACTGTAGATGAGGGAATGCTTTCAGTCCACCAATTTCTGCATTGATCTTACTGGATCTTAATGATGAGTGCTCATTGGCCCTTTTCAGTGATTATACTGGCATGTCTTTGGTTATTATGCTGATCATCCACTTCCTGGCACTATACTGGCACTATTGGGGTTAAAAATGTCTGTTATTTGTTTTATTTAGTGATCATACTGACTTGTCTGTGGTTTTTATGCAGATTATCTATTATCTGTTGTGATCATACTAGCATATTTTGGGTTAATATGCAGATTATCTATTCTCTGTAGTAATTATGCTGGCATGTCTGGGGTTAAAATACCAGTATCTATTTTATTTAATGATTATACTGGCTGGTCTGGGGTTAATATGTGGATTATTCAGTTTCTGTAGCAATTATACTGGGATATCTCAAATTAATGTGCTGATTAGCCATTTTCTGCAGCAATTATACTGGCACATCTCGAGTTAAAATGAGGATTATCTATTTTTCAAACTAATTATACTGGCACATCTGGGGTTAAAATGCCTGTTATATATTTTATTTAGTGATTATACACACATCTCTGGTTAATATGCAGATTATCCACTTACCGTAGTGCTTATTCTGGTACATCTGGGGTTAAAATACCCATTGTCTATTTTATTTAGTGATTATACTGGCTTGTCTGTGGTTAATATGCATTTTATCAATTTTTCTGTAGTAATTCTACTGGCATGTATGGAGTTGTTGATGTGGTATTTAGGAGTGTATTCACAAGTGCACTTGGCCAAAAAAATATTTGCAGCACTACACATAGCAAATCCCCACAATCTGTCTAGAATACCCTCTTATGTACATGTAAAGAGTAATCATGTCCAAGCATTCTTTTTCTGGAGAAAACAACCCAACCCTTGACCGTCTACTCTCACAGTTGTATCACTGTACTATTTACTGGCTCATTAGCCAATAAGCATTGGAACTATGGCTGACAAAATAAAACTCTAACAGTATAATAACAGTTAAAGGGGTCCTTTACCCAAAAACTGATATTTTGTATGATGAAAGAAAATTTAATTCAAACAATTTACCATTATACATTATTTAAATATTTACAGCAACTTTAAAGTTATTTGTAAATGCATTTATAGTCAAAGGCACTGTTTATCTTTTACATAATAATTGAGGCTGAAAAAAAAAACCTTTTATGTCTAAACAAAACCTACCTAGTTTCAACCTACCTAGTGCTAGTTGTTTCAGAGAAAGGCACAAAACCACAACTAAAGCCTCTCCAATTTGCTTCAGTAGGGAAAAAACCTGACTTCAAGACAAGACAATTGGACCAGTGCACTAAACACTATTTTAAAAACTTGATAAAAAGCCATCCAATCCTTAGCTAAACTAAGAGTGTAAAGCTGGCTATAGATGACCAATTTGCCAGGAAAACAAAGGGGAGCTGCCTGCTTGGCCCTGCAAACATAGATAGATTGCACTGGGACCGACAAAGATTTTTTGACCTGGCCGATCAATTTCCTGACAGATGTCGGCCGAAAAATCGTAAGATGTACGATCGTTCGAATCCTACTAACCACACGATAATTTCTAAGGATTGGTCGGGCTTCCCTGAAATCGGTCGTTCGGCAAGAAGAATCATTGCGTCTATGGGGAGCTTAGACAGACGAGGTATCTGCCTCTACTGATTACTGACTAGCATTGATTGCTACAGACAAGTTTATTATTTAAAAGCACTCCCAGGTTCTTATGCATAATGCATTTGCCTAACACAGTTCCATATTTTTAGTTCCCAGGTGCATAACCTTACATTTAAATCTCATATGCCAGAATGCCAGTTTGTCAAGATCCTGCTGCAAGGCTGACACATCCTGGAAGGAATTAATTGGGGTGCATAGACCAACAGACCTTAGCTTATGTTGCACTGAATCAAATGCTTTGGCAAAAATGCAAGTAGATCACATCTGCATACCTCCCAACATGTGAATAATGGATATAGGGATACAAAGTTGTGCTGCACGCAGTGTGGCAAAATTCTTTTTACCACGCCCCTTTTATGAGCACACCCCTTAATTACTATGTCCATTTTACAAAATTTGGCAGATTATGAAATTTTAACACATTTCTGGTTGTAGTGCAATGTTTTATGTGTTATTACAGTTTTGCTAATGAAAGTAAATTACCCTTTAAGCTGCTAGTCTCAGTTCTCCCTAGAGACTTGCTTATCTTAAATTGTTACAAAAGTATACAAGTTCATCTGCTGATTATTCTGGGCTCTCTGCCAAAATCTCCTATTTTAATTAAGTTTCAGAAACTTTGTACTTTGTACATTTCAGTAGAAAACGCCGGACTGCAGGCTGAGCTGTCAAAATCTGGACTGTCCCACAGAAAATGGGACAGTTCGGGGATATCCATCCCCGCTAACTTCATCATAAAAATCAATTATAT
This sequence comes from Xenopus laevis, assembly GCF_017654675.1. Taxonomy (NCBI): domain Eukaryota; kingdom Metazoa; phylum Chordata; class Amphibia; order Anura; family Pipidae; genus Xenopus; species Xenopus laevis. The sequence continues at coordinate 100,695,948 of NC_054371.1, read as the reverse complement.
TTGTCTGAAAATAAATATCCTTTAAAAAACGATGCTGATGATTACTTATAATGCCTGTTGTAGAACTGGAAGGATGCACCAAAGATGCCAGACTGCCGGGTAGTGCTCCCTACATACTGTCCAATCCTCCCCCTTTACTTCCCCTTTCTGTTTCCATAACCTTTCTTATTACTCCACCCAGTGCTAAGCTCCTAATGCATATTAAAATGAACATTTAACATTCTCACAGGAATGGATGGAACAACATTACAATTCTCCAGTGCAATGTGATCTCCAAACAAACGTTCAAATAACTTGCCCACCACAGATGTCACACTTACTGGCCTATTATTTGCCTGGCCAAGATAGTTATTCCTTTAAATACTGGAATTAAATTATATTTCCTCCAATCCATAGATACCAAACCAGATGAAAGGAGTCTGAGAAAATCAGAAAAAGAGGACTGGCTAAAACTGAACTAAGCTATCTAAGGTGGGTCTGACACCTTTTATAAATACGCCAAAGAAAATAACTGATTCAGCACTTTTTTTCTGTATACTTTATAACTAGACTATTTCCAATATTTAATGGAGTCACATTCTCAACCTGCATCTTTTTACTACTATATACTACTATATATATAATTCTACTACTATATACTTTAAAAAAATCTTAATTTTCTAAATTGTTGCCTTCCTGATTTACATTTTACAACACTTGTACACAGTTACTAACAAGACCCGAATATGTCGTCACTTCAAATCCTCTTCCCACATCTTTTCCCTCTTTTACTTACTTTTGCTGGCTGCCAGGGATATCTCTCCAAACCCTGGACCCTGCTTCATACCAACATATATTCAACCTCGTTTTCCTGCCAACTTGCACAAATCTTCTGGTTCCTCTACTTTCTCTAACCTTATTCTGATTCCAACTCTTCCTTCTTCCTGTCTTCCTTTTTCTTATGTGCTTCTTAACACCTGCTCTTTAACTAACAAATCCACATTAATCCATGATTGTTTTTGCTCTAATTAACTTAGTCACAGAAACCTGTCTCTCACAGAATGATACCGCCGTTGAGGCTGCGCTCTCTCATGGCGCTCTCTTTCTCTCACACCCCCGAACCATTGGACATGCTGGGGGAGTTGGAATTCTCCTCTCGCTGTCGGTTCAAACCTATTTCTATTCCTCCAGCCTTCTCATTTAACTCTTTTGAAGTGCATGCCCTTCTGATTTTCCACCCTCTCTCTTTGCGTGTAGCTGTCATTTACAGCCTCCTCCTCTGCTGCCTTCCTTTTTGACTTTGACACCTGGCTTTCTTTCTTCCTCTGCACTGCAATCAGCCCTGCAATCATTCTTGGGGATTTTAACTTCCACGTTGATGATGCTTCACTACCCTGGCCCTCTTGTAACCTCCTCCTTTGAGCTCCAGCAGTGGACAAACACCCCTACTCATAAGGATGGCCACTGGATCTAGTGTTTACTAAAAAACTCTCTCTCTCTGGTTTTAACAGTGAACCCTTCCCCCTTTCCGATCACAATTTGGTTACATTTTCCAACTCTCACTCTCCGTGCCCACCTGCTTCTTCCCCCACTGTCTTAGTTTGGGATACACGTGACATTGACCTTCCAGCCTTAGCTCAGTCTTTCAGGTCCAGTCTCATTTCCCTTAAGAAAATGTCTGATCCTGATACCCTGGTAAGTGAGTATAATCACATACTATCCTCAACCATTGGCTCATTTGCCCCTTTACAGGCTAAGCGAACACGTGCTCAGAACCCACGACCCTGGCTGAATTCACAAATCAGATTCTTACACTTCTGTACAAGATCTGCTGAATGTATGTGGAAGAAATCCCGTACGCAAGCAGACTTTGTTCACTATAAATTTATATTCTCCTGCCTCAATTCTGCCTTGTTAAAGGCCAAGCAAGAGTACTACAGTACCCTTATAAAAGATCACAAATCCAACCCGTGACGCCTGTTTTCTCTATTCAATACTCTTCTCCATCCCTCATCAACAGTATCAGTCAACCTGGCGCACTCTCCTCAGGACTTTGCTGTTTTCTTTAAGACAAAGTAGAGTCCCTACCTCTACTAATGTAACCAGCTCCTCCTTCCTAAGCCCGCTTCTGAATGCCTTAATTCCTTCCCTCCGGTAACAATGTCTGAAGTCTCCAAGCTTCTCTTGTCCTCCCCACTTACAACTTGCCCCCCTTGACCCTATGCCTTCTTCTCTGCTCAAACACTGTGTTGCAGAGCTTACACCACTACTTACTCACATCTTTAATTCTTCTCTAGCTTTTGGAACCTTCCCTTCTCCTTTCAAACAGGCCTGTGTAAAGCCTATTCTTAAAAAGGCCACACTTAACCCATCCTGTCTATCAAATTACCGTTATGTCTCCCTTCTACGACTTGGCTCTAAACTCCTAGAGCGTATTGTGTTCTCCCGTATTACTAACTTTCTTCACACCCATGATCTGTTGGACCCTCTGCAATCTGGTTTCCGGTCTGGTCACTCTACTGAGACTGCTTTGGGCAGAGTTCCAAATGATCTTTAGGTTGTGAAAGCCAAAGGTCACTTCTCCATCCTTCTCCTCCTTGACCTACCATCTGCATTTGATACAGTTGACCACTCTCTCCTGATGCAGATTCTGTATTCGCTTGGCATCCGTAACCAGGCTACATTTTGGCTCTCTTCTTACCTTTCTAACTGATCATTCACTGTCTCCTATGATAACAAAACCTCATCTCCAGTTCAACTTAATGTGGAGGTGCCACAAGGCTCTTTACTTGGTCTGCTGTTGTTCTCCCTGTACACTCTGTCTTTGGCAGATCTCATCCGTTCATTTGGCTTTAATTATCATCTGTATGCTGATGATACCCAAATATATTTATTCACCCCTTCATTAACAGCTGAAACAGAGGCTCAAATTTCTAACTGCCTCCTAGCTATCTCAAATTGGATGAACCAGCACCACCTCAAACTCAACCTAATAAAAATTGAATTAATCATCTTTCCATCTAAGCCTGGTCCTACTCCCCTATTTACTATCTCTATTGATGGCATGCTCATTAATCCTGTCAACTCGGCACGCTGTCTGGGAGTAATCTTTGACTCCTCTCTCTCCTTCTCTGATCATATTAACACCACTGTCAAAACCTGTCACTTTTTCTTACACAATATTGCCAAAATCCGTCCCTTCCTTTCACCTGATACATCCAAGACGCTCATGCATGCTCTCATCCTATCCCGACTAGATTACTGTAACCTTCTACTAACTGGCCTCCCTAACTCCCATCTCTCCCCCTACAGTCTGTATTAAACACTGCTGCCAGAATTATCCTCCTCTCATCCAAAAGGGTACAGGCCCCTCCGCTGCTGAAGTCCTTATCATGGCTTCCTATAAAACAAAGAATAACTTATAAACTCCTCCTCATAACCTTCAAAGCCCTTCATTCCTCTGCACCTAATTACATCTCATCTCGTTTCTCTATATGTTCCTGGCCGAAACCATCGCTCCTCTCAGAGCAACGGTTTGGTTGTACCCCCCACTACTACTGCTGTTTCCCGTATCAAACCCTTCTCTCCTGCGACTCCTTATATTTGGAATGCCATTCCCGAATCTCTCAGGAGAGAATCCTCCTTCAGTATTTTTACCTGGATTTTATCTGGATAACACCTGAACTGGGTACTGGCACTTATATAACAATGTAACAAACTGTAACCTGTAGCACCTTAATACCCCTCTGAATTGTGTCTGTATGTTACCCTCCCATTTCGACTGTAAGCCCTATGGGGTCGGGTCCTCTCCTTTTGTTTCCTTGACACTGAGCACTTAATCTGTATTGTAATTATATTTTATATTTATGTGAAATGTATTTCTAATAATGCACTTATTGTTACTTTTTATTTCAATGACCCCTTGTTTGTTATTACTAATTTATTGTTTTGCTGTACAGTGCTTTGCCCTCAAGGAGCGCTATACAAATAAAAATGTACATACATACATACTTGTTATTGTGTTTATATTGTGTAAAAGTAGATTCTGTTCCCTCTGACTTTTTTAGCTTTTATCTTTAATTCTATTAGTTTCCTCACTTCTGAGTTAAGCCTCATACTATAGGATGGTCCTCAATGCACTTACATTTCCCTTGTAAGCGAATAAATTGAGAACATGACTTAACATAATTTTAAATGACAATAATTTCTGTTCTGTGTTTATAGCAGCAAATGTATGTCCCAAACTGTGCACTGACGTTTTTATCTGAAGGAAATTAAATTTATGTTCCTGAAACTTGTTGAAATGTTGAAAATTCAGTTTTCTCAGTTGTAAAACAGGAGTCAGGTCTTCCTAGGATGGTTGCAACTAGGCCCCCCCACCCGTGTTGTGGGTGGTTAACAACATTTACTGACCTAATGTCCTAGAACTGAATTTAAAAAGTTATATTAATTACTGAAACTGGTACACAAAGTGCTGTACAACTAAAATTAAATTTTTTAACACTGTAACGTTATTGTGAAAATAATCTGGTATAGACTGCAGTGATAAAAAATCATGGAAGCCGGGACGGTCTGTAAACACCTTTAGTGGTGGCCAGAAATTAATTCTCAGTTACTTTTATGACAAGGCACAACTAAACATTTTTACAACTAAACTATTACTCATAATGTGAAATAAACCTGGGAATAAGGGTATGTAAAACTGAGGTTTTACTCTATTTGGTATTTTTGCATACAGACCAAATATTATTACACATTTATTTCATGTATAATACCAGACAGAAACAATAGGCAAAAAGCAGACCAGGACCGCAACCATGTATACAGACATAAAAAATATGGATGGCGAAGTAGCAATTCCATGTATAAATACCCCAAAACTCATAGAAGAATGGCACAGTTACAATTCCATGTATAAACTAATAGAAGGAATAGGCCAGCTAGGCTGCTGAGGGTGAAGGATGCTTATATCTGCTACAGTACCTACTGCCTTGCCTGTCTGTCCCTGATCCAGATCACATGAATGCGCAAAGAACCTGAACGTCAGCCTTATTCTAACATCACAATGGCTTCTCTTCCAGCCAGAAACAAATACATTAGTAGAGTTGTGTCCATATGAGGCCAGCAACAGCAGCAGTTGGGGAGGCACAGTCCGTATCTGTTCCATAAGGCATTATACAGGAATGTTGTGTTGTGGGAGCAAGAGATGCAGCACCGGGCTGAGCACAAACACTAAAGCAATTAGAGCCCGTCTGCATAATGCATCTGTTGCCCTGCAGTGCTTGTCTTCTATAGGGCATGATTGCCAGAGCCAGTGACAGCTCCCTCCCACCCAACACTCACTGCAGACAGGTGAATGCACCCGCCTACAATCCCCTTACCTCTATGGCTGCATCCAGAGCGGTGCCCAGCTCGGATATCAGATGGTGAGGGTTGTAGGTGCCGCTTTACTCTGTCACACACACAAACAGTTTCTCTGCAGGCTGACTTTCAGCAGCAGCAAACACTCTCTCTGCCTGTTCTATTTTACACTAAGCTGCCAGAGAGGGGGAGGGCAGGGCCCACCAAAACATGTGCAACATGTCTGTCAGTGCCACTGTACCTCATCTAGTTTATCTAGTACCAAATTACAAGCAAAAGTTATCTTTACACTACTGCTTCCTATTTTTCTTTTCTTTCTACTTTGTAATTATGCCTCTTTATAGGTCCCTGGTAAGGCCTCATCTGGTTTATGCAGTGCAGTTTTGGACTCCAGTCCTTAAGAGGGATATAAATGAGCTGGAGAGAGTGCAGAGACGTGCAAATAAATTGGTTAGAGGGACTGAAGACTTAAATTATGAGGGGAGACTGTCAAGGTTGGGGTTGTTTTCTCTGGAAAAAAGGTGCTTGCGAGTGGACATGATTACACTTTACAAGTACATTAGAGGACATTTTAGACAAATAGCAGGGGACCTTTTTACCCATAAAGTGGATCACCGTACCAGAGGCCACCCCTTTAGACTAGAAGAAAATAACTTTCATTTGAAGCAACGTAGGGGGTTCTTCACAGTCAGGACAATGAGGTTGTGGAATGCACTGCTGGGTGATGTTGTGATGGCTGATTCAGTTAATGCCTTTAAAAATGGCTTGGATGATTTTTTGGACAGACATAATATCAAAGGCTATTGTGATGCTAAACTCTGTAGTTAATATAGGTATGGTATATAGAATTTGTATGAAAGTAGGGAGGGGTGTGTGTATGGATGCTGGGTTTTCATTTGGAGGGGTTGGACTTGATGGACTTTGTCTTTTTTCAACCCGATTTAACTATGTAACTATGTAACTATGTAAATTTCTAATATTTATAGGCACATTTAATTACATTAAAAAAACATTTTATCTTTTATATGATGAAATCTAAACTGAAGATCATGCAGAAATCTGGAAATGAATAAGTTAAAAGCTTAACTAAACAAGTAGAGCAGAAATATTTTACTATGTTTTTAGCTTCTGTACCAGCCCAAGGTAACCACAGCCCTTTAGTAGTACAGGTCTGTAACCCCAAAGATCCCCCTATATACTGTATATATATTATAAATGTCACAATATAAGGCTTGTTAGTCAGATTACAGGGATGTGAACTCTGATTTGAGACAACCTCTAAGCATGTGCATGTCGCAGACACTCCTAACAAATGGGACACAAAAAAAGATGGGAAACCCCTATCACAAATTTGAAGGCCTGAAATATTACTACTATATTAATGCTGAACCTTTAGGCTGAATCAATAAGTTCAGTATATGAAATATGGCATTTCTATCCATTTTTATTTTTAGGGTTTAGTTTTTCTTTAAGGGGTACCAAAACCTTTTTAGGATATATCTAGAAATGCTGTATTATATTACCATTCTATCATTCTATCATTCTATGTACAGAATTTAGTGTTGTAATTTAGTGTTGTAATTCATCAGCTAGGGCCAGTACTGGTATAACCAAATCACTGAAATGTACTGGCCGTTAAATTTAAATTGCCCCAACTGGGTGTGTGAGGGCGTCAGCCTTCAATTCCCTGTAGGGCGTGATGCCACACACAGAAAGTGATGTCACGAGCTGCGATGTACGTGACATCACTTCAGCAAACTGGGGGGCATTGTTAGGTCCTGTGCCTAGGGTAGCACCGGACCAAGATACTGAACTGACCAGTGCATCAGGCAGGTGTAAGGGCAGGCTGGAGTGGGGAGCTGGGGCAGAGGAGTAGCTAGTACTCCACTGTCATAAAGTGTACTCTAGTTTAGTTTGGAGTCAGTGCTGGAATTAAGGTTAGGAGTCATGTGTTCTGAGAGCAATGTGTTGTGGGGGGGAACAATAGGTACATACCTTTTCTGCCTGCCTACCCACCCTAAGCTCTGACCTTTATGTAACTCCTCAACATATTCCTCAATACTCTGTTCTACTCCCCCAACCTACTCGTTGCTCCTCCCCCATCCTGCCCCACTTCCCACTCTGTGTAGCATGGGTAGCAGGGTAGTGATGGAAATTGGGGAAATTTATTGCAGAGCAGAGGGAGGTTGGGGTGATAAGCAGTAGGTCCTGCCTTGGGCACAGGAATCTTTTGGCCCACCACTGTCAAATATCCCTACACCAAGGGGGGTATTTACTTAAACTCAAATTTATCCCATTTTTTTATTAAAACAAAAACTAACTGACATACACTAATTTAACTAATGTATCTAAAAGAAAAGTAGGTGAGGGAAAAATCTCAACAAAACCGTGTGATAATTCAAATTGTATGCTTGAACTGTTTCTTCGAGTTGTCACATGAAAACCCAGATTTTTTCAGATTATCATACGAAAACCAGCGCAGTTCACAATGTCAAGAAGCATCTTTTTTTTTTTTTTTTTTAAAAGGTAAGTTTTATTGTTTTAAACACGTAAAACAAGACATAACAGCACATCTCGTATGCATTACATGAAATCAGACATGAATTACCAGTCGATAGAGTATTGTAACAGTAAGAACCCTGTATTGGGGTCAATTGGACACTCTTAGAAGTATTCTTTATGAATTATTTTTGAGCCACCATTTGCTCCAAACTAAATTGTGAAGTTGCTTAATTGTCTTATGTAGGGGTACACCTAGGTTACCCTAATTCAGGGATCGGATCGATATCACACCACGGCCCCCAGACCTTGTCAAATTTGGTGGGTGAACCTCAAATTTCAAGTTTGTAAGTTTGAAAAGTGGGACAGCATTGTTGACCAACTGCTTCCATACTCTGAGGGAGGGTGGAGAACTACCCATCCAGTGCATTGCCACTGTTTTCTTTGCATAGAATAATAGGATACGTGACCGTAGCCTGGCATGTTTGGAAGGGATTATAGCTTCTACAACCCCCAGGAGACAGCTGGTGTTATTACCCTTGGGAAATCTAAATTATCTGCCAGGTAAGTTACAACTTGGGACCAGAAGGTAAAAATTTGTGGACATTCCCATATCAGATGGAAAAAGTCAGCTGCTGGTTCCCGACATCTTGGGCAAAAGTCATCAGGAGTTCGCCCCATTTGTCTAAGTCGGGTGGGAGTTACATAAAGATGGTGTATTGTCTTATATTGTATTAGCCTATCTTTAAGTGATATGAGACAGGAATATGCACTGCTTGTCGCCTCATCCCAGTCGTCTTGTTCAAGGTCTGGAATCTTACCAGACCACCATTCTTGTGCTGCTTGGAAGGGTTTGGGGCCTGTCAGAAGCAGGTTTTGGTACAGTCGGGATACCATCTTTGAGGAATTGGAGTCGTGGAGAATTTCTTCTATGCCGAGGCAAGTGAGTTGGGGATTAAGAGTGTCAAATTGAGAGCGGAAGGCATATCTGAGTTGCAAATATTTAAAAAATGGAACATGACCTGATTGGCATTTTTGCTGGAGTGTGAGATAAGTGGGAAAGGTCAAATTATCCAAAAGATCCCCCAAGCATTTGATGGTCTGATTAGGCCAAAAGATAAAGTCTTGCAAGTCCCGCAAATGCGGCAGGAACGAATTCCCCCACAAGGGGAGGTATCTTGATAAAATGGGTGGGGAGTACCTTAGGAGTTTAAGGGCCAACAACCAGGTTTTATGTGGTGTAGTAAGGGTTGTAGGTAGTGGTGCTGAATCTTTTAGGGAGCGATATGGGAAGTTGCGCAGTCCCTCCCAAGAGGATATCAAAAGCGCCTGGAGTTGCGAGTTAGGGTTATAGGGGTCTGGATTAAAGCACCCGTGGAGGTAGTATATCTGCGAAGCTAGGTAATATAGATAGAAGTTTGGGAAGGACAGTCCTCCCTCCTCCCGTGGAGCACATAATTTGGCCCAGGCTATTCTAGGTGTTTTATTGTTCCATAGGAACGGGATTAGAAATTGATTCAATTTTTTGAAAAACATTTTCAGAATGTGGACCGGGGCATGATGGAATACATATAATAACTTGGGGAGAATAATCATTTTGACAATGTTAACCCTTCCCCAAAGGGTTAAGGGTAATTTAGTCCAGTGGATTAGGGTTTGTGATAATTTGGTAAGTATTGGGTCCAGGTTTAATGTTAAATATTTAGTGATATCCGCATGGATAGTGACCCCTAAATATGTGAACTGATTGGCCCACTTCAAGGGAATTCCAGATGGTAGATGTTGAGGTTGTTTAGGGTCTATCGGGAATAGAACAGATTTCTCCCAGTTGATCCGCAAGCCTGAAAAAAGGCCAAATTGGTTGACTACATGAAGCAGCTCGGAGAGGGAATTGTTAGGATCAGCCAAATATACTAAGATATCATCAGCATACAGAGAAATCTTTTCTTGTAGGGTGGATAGGGTTAAACCTTTGATTTGGGGGGATTGTCTAATTATGATCGCCAATGGCTCAATTGCCAAGGCAAATAGCACCGGAGAGAGGGGGCACCCTTGCCTTGTTACTCTAGTTAGTGGGAAGGAGGGAGATATAAAGCCGTTGACTCTGACTTGGGCTATGGGACTCTTATAGAGAAGTTTAATCCAAGTTAAACATTTTGGGCCCAGCCCGAAACGGGTTAAGACCTCCCATAGATAATCCCATTCTACTGAGTCGAAGGCTTTTGCAGAGTCTAGTGAGGCCACAACTCTGGTTCCTGTCTCTATGTGTGGGATTTGAAGATTGGTAAAAAGTCTTCGGAGATTGATATTGGTTAAGCGCCCGGGCATAAAGCCTGATTGGTCGGGGTGTATAAGATCAGGGACCACTTGTTGGAGTCGGGAGGCAAGAATTTTGGCCAGGATTTTGGTATCTGTGTTAAGGAGAGATATAGGGCGGTATGAGGCACATAGGGATGGATCCTTCCCTGGTTTAGGAATGACTACTATTAATGCTTCTGCGAATGTCGGGGGCAAGGAACCACTATCAAATGCATTTTGGAGAGTTTCCAGGTACTTAGGGGCAAGTTGGTCCGAGAGAGACTTATACCAGTCTGGGGGTAGCCCATCTGGACCCGGGGTCTTATTAGAGGGTAGCAATGCAATTGCCTTAGTGACTTCTTGAACAGTGATGGGAGAGTCCAGAAATGCTCGGTCATCTGGAGAAAGAATGGGTATAGAAATAGAGTTCAGGAAACTGGAGAGTTGGGTTCTGGAGTAAGTTTTTGTGGACGTATATAGGTTTTTATAGAAGGTCGCAAATTCCTGTGCTATGATTTTGGGATCTACTATTATCGAGCCATCATCTAATGTGAGGTGTGGAATTGCGAGGGAGTCAAGAAGCATCTTTAAATTGTAAAGGGGATATCTGCCATTGACTTCTAAATGATCTCAATAGATTTTAGCTGGAGTATTTTCGGATTCAGATTTTTAGCAGTTTTGGGGTAAAATAAATTTTTTTTCTCTATAAATTTAAGTTTTCCCCCTAAAGAACTAGACCAGAAAAAAATTAGGCTTCATAAATAGGCCCCCAAACATGCCATTATCTCCCTCACTTTCATATGCCAATTCTGTTGTTCCTCTGCATCTGTCTCAGGTTATATTCTGAACAGCCCTCTACTACAGAGGCAGGAGTACACTGCTTACCTAGTCCAAACTAAATTTTTGTTAACTGAAATTCAGCAAATAAAAATTATAAGCAATGCAGCACTGCTTTCAAATCCTATGAAACTGGAGCACAATAATTTGATGTAAACCCACACAGAAATGTGTAGCGCTTCCTAATTAATAAAATTTAGATGATCAGGAATAAGTAATGAAATTATGTTTTAGCTAACAAAGGAAGCCATTTCATATGGCAAATTTGTCATATCTTTAGTTATGGCATTTGACCACTACAATATGTTATTTTGAAACATGCCTCTAAGCAGAATGCAGAATCTGTGTTCATTCATCCATAATAAGATAGTTTGGAGCATTGTTGCTTGGATAAAAGCAACATCACTAAACCAGGTCAAGTTCTTGTATGTATGTATGCACTATTATGATGACAACCTGGGAAATTGCATTTTGGACTGAGCGCCTGAAAGAAAGTAACATTCATGCTATGGTTAAAACATTTTTGATGTTATGACTCTTTCATAGATTTATTTGCCATAACTGCTAATGACACAGCAGGCATGAAATTAGGAAAATTGTGTTTTAATAAATAAGATATCCCTACCCTTCCTCCTTTTCCCTTACAAGGCAAAAGCCCATGTATCTAGTTTAAGTATTCACCTATCAGTTATTGGCCAAGAGGTGTAATGACCACTCCCTGCCATACTTCAATATAGTGTTTGGAAAGGGGTGGGTCTTCCTCTTTGGCTGCTGGTGTCCTTACCTACTGGTTGGTCTCGTTGAGCCTGGGTACACCAAGGCCTAGTAAAGCCACCGCCCTAAAGGGACCTGTACCTTTAGCTTTTAAGTTGGGGAGCAGGGATCCCCGTGAATGAGATTAGCTAGAATTAGGTTATAATAGCGATTATATAGCAAGAGCAGCTTTGTGCCCCATCGAGGATCTGTAGCAGGGAGTAGCTTCCCAAAGGCTTCTTGATTGCCTTCAGTGAAGGGACCACAGTGGATAGTAACATAGTAACATAGTAAGTAAGGTTGAAACAAGACACACGTCCATCAAGTTCAACTTTTTTTTTTTAATCGGAATGGGTGACCTCGTGTCAGCTGGAAAGACCTACTGGTAAATAAAGCATTAGAGAGATTATTATATGATCCCCTTATATATTTATACATATTTATCACATCACCCCTTAAGCGCCTCTTCTCCAGCGTGAACAACCCCAATTTGGCCAGTTTTTCCTCATAGCTAAGATTTTCCATACCTTTCACCAGCTTAGTTTCCCTTCTCTGTACCCTCTCTAATACAATAATGTCCTGTTTGAGTGATGGAGACCAAAACTGTACGGCATATTCTAGATGGGGCCTTACAAGTGCTCTATACAGTGGAAGAAGATAGGGTGTCAGGCTAGACTTCTTTTCCCTTACCACTCTGCTGGGTGGGATCGGTCCGGACCATTTCAAGGTACTTCTGCCTGGGATTCCTGATTACTACTTGACTACAATGCCTTATGGGAGTCACATTCCTCTGCTGTGTCATCCAACCTATTCTAGCATGTGATGTTACATCTACCTATACCTCTTAACAACTGTGAATAAACCTGGGGACATTGTTCTTGTAACAATAAACTACCATTCTGTTATTTCACCAAAAGAACCTCCTGGCGTCCACCATTTTCCTATTTTTACTATATAGTATCTGAGTGTTGTAGTTCCACTACACCCTTATGGAAACTACCACTTAGCGAAGGCCCTGATCCTGATGTGTGAGTCGCAATGTAACCCATGCTCCTATCTCTAGCTGGACACTTAACTACTTGACGTCTGGATAGCCCAGATTAGCGTTACAACTGTTAGAATATTGCTTAGCGAGGATTACTACTCAGCAAAACAATTCATCGTGCAGAAGATGAATGAATGACATAGAACAGATTGCGAGGATATTAATGTCATACATTGTTACAGACATTCTGGACAGCATCATGTGCTGCTTAATTTTAAGCACATACATTTATGGAGCTTTACAGGTATGGGATCCTTACCCGGATACCCAGAAAGCTCCGAAATACGGAAAGGACACCTCCCACAGACTCCATTTTATTCAGATAATTCAAAAATTTTAAATGCATTTCCTTTTTTATTGTAATAATAAAACATTGCCTTGTATTTGATCCAAGCTAAAATATCATAAATCCTTATTGGAGGCAAAACAATCATATTGGTTTTATTTAATGTTTAAATTATTTTTAGTAGCCGTAAGGTATGAAGATCCAAATGAGAAAAGATCTGTTATCCAGAAAACCCCAGGAAAACCCCTGAGCATTCTGAATAACAGGTCCCATACCTGTACAAAACTGTACACCAAAATCATGCTTGCTGAGCAAAAACTGAAAACATTGTGTTCTTAAGAATTTACAGAAAACCTCTACCCAGAGTTGTGTTCTTAAGGGCTATTACACACAGGTGTTTTTTTCTGCATTATTTAAACGCATACTGAACGCCAAAAACTTTGACACAACTAAGTGCGTTTGTTTTTCGTTCCAAACACAACCTCTGTTCTATTTATAGCTGAACGGTTGTCAATCTCAAGAAAATGCAGCATGCTGTGTCTAAACAAACTCAATAATACTCAAATGGAGTAAAACGCAACTCAGAACGTTCATGAGTACAACCAGGCACAATATAACAAATCAATTAGGGAATGCATTTAGTTGCGCTCAAACCTGCATTTAAATGTTCATTAAACGCGGAAATAATGCGTGTAAAAGAGCCCTAAAGGTTTTTCTTATCATAAATATTGGGGTTTATTTATCCATGCAGGTGCAAGCACTAATGTAACAATCTAACAGCACAGAGCACCAGTGCAGCAGATTAAATTTAAATAATTTAAAAAAGCACTTTACCAACCATACACTTGATGTGTTTCGTGGCCACAAACCACTTCCTCAAAAGCCAAAACAAATGTGCAAGTACTATGCATGCTATGCAAAAAGATATTTCACACGGGTGGCAGGTGTACTGCAATGCTGGCTGGCTTTCTGAGGGTTAAATGGGGTAAAGACTGATGCAGCCAGCAGGCTACTAATAACTAATATGTGGAGGCAACACCCTGATCGGTGACTTAACCCTCTGGGCAGTGGCATGTTATTCTGTTAATGCCTTTAAGAGTGGCTTGGATGATTTCTTGGACAAGCATAATATCCAAGGCTATTGTGATACTAAAATCTACAATTAGTATAGATATTGGTATATATAGTTTATGTGAGTGTATGGAGGGGTTGGTGTGAAGTATTGTAATAACATGATATAAATTTAGCGATGGAGTGGGTCAAAGGAGGGCCACATCACTAGTACAGAGAGCGTTATTTACTTAGAACGGAAATTCTGCTATTAATATTAACAGAGGTGTTATTTTTACTGCCGCTGGTAACCAGCCCCTCGCTTCTGCCTGAGGCAAGGAGCAGCTGTAACCCTTGACAATGGTGTGTTAGTCATATCCTGTTCTGAAATTCCAGACTAGGAGGAATGAAGCTCATTTGGAATAAGAGCCGCAGCTGTGGTCAGGGTGTACCTAGTCCTTGATGCTTAAACTGTTAAATAAAGAATGTGACCTCCACAGATTTTTGCCAAAATACGTCTCTGTGTTTTAATTGAATGGTAGGGTTACATCCTGGGGGGATAGGGGGTTCCTTAGCTTATAGTTTATTTGTTCTGCCTTTTACATGCAAGCATTATTTAATTTTGTTTATTGTAAGCAAATGTTACACGGGGTCAGACTGGGCTGACCCAGATCCAATCCCCAACTGCAATATTTTCGCTCCCCCGTTGCCTTCCGTCCGCTGATCATGGCAAAGTAAGGCTGTGGACACACAAGCTGTTGTCGGAGGCTGATCAGCAGCTGTTGTCAGCCTGTGTAATTTTGCAGGCTGAGAGAAGCAGATCTGCTCACTGCCCCTGCTTCATTGATTTGAATCTGATCAGCCTGTGTGCGGTCAAACACAGGCTGAGGTCAGCCCAATTACACAGGCTGAAAACTGCTGCCGACAACAGCCTGTGTGTCTATTAGGTGTCCAAGTGAAGGGAAGCATCTTGGATGCTGCTGGATTTCATTGTTATGACAATAGTAAAATATATATAAATATATGTACATATAACTAAAGAGCAAGAAAAAATGTTTACCCAATTAAAAAAACTTAATTCAACATTTCGGTCACATAATGTAACCAAAAACATTGGTTAATTTTTAAAATTTATTTTATTAAATAAGCATTTTCTGCTTGTTTAGTCCCACTGTGTGTGCTGCTTTGTTTGGTTACATTGCTGCTTTTACCTGCACTTGGGCTGTTATTTTGGACTCATTTTGGAGTGCTCCTCGATGTCCCAATATATATATATACAGATATAGGACCTGTTATCCAGAATGCTTAGGACCGGGGGTTTTCCGGATAACAGATCCTTTCATAATTTGAAGCATCATTCTACTAAAAATTATGTAAACATTATACAATTTGGATCAAGTACAAGGGACTGTTTTATTATTACATAGAAAAAAGAAATCATTTTAAAAATTTGGATTATTTGGAAAAAATGGAGTCTATGGGTGATGGCCTTTCAATAATTCAGCGCTTTCTGGATAACAGACCCCATACCTGTATATATATAAAGTTCATTAAACTATAATATGTCATGTTTCTTAGGACCTTCACAGAAAATTCATACTAAGTACGCAAATGTTGATTTTCTACCTTGATTTTCAAAACAGTATTTTTGTATGTAATATCTGCTGCCCCACATGTACCACCACCTAACAATTATCGGGGGGCCCAGCATAAAATCATGTCGGCCCTAGCGAGGGCCTCATTCCCCCTAGGCCAAGGATCCCCCTACCTCCTTACTTTTGACTTAAACCAATCATGAAAAATGACACAAAAACTTGTATAGTGACAAAAAATCTGTGGAGGTCACATTCTTTATTTAACAAATTCGCAAAGGACTAGGTACACCCTGACCCACAGCTGCGGCTCCTATTATCAAACCTGGGGCTCTGGCCATACTGTAACAAAATGTCAGGGAGAAGTGATTCTGGGACAAAGCGCACTCTGTGACTGACCGTTAGCCCAACCTCCTGATCCCTATCATGTGCAATAATGGCACCAACTCAGCCTCTCAGATGACTCAGACAAGACCGTGCAGTCTCAGTCTGATCCACGCTAGTGACTCTCCAAGGGTAGGCCTGCACTGTAACCATTACTGTTTCTGGAGCTGCGCTGACGCCACCCACTGGAAAAATAGGGAAAGGGTGCCACCTATCCTTTTTCCATGACCCACCTACTTGTTACATGACCTCCACCACTCCTCAACAAATATCCTAATGTTTCCCAAAAACAACTCCAAACATTCTTCTGACAGGTGAACTCTATCACTTCTGAAAAGATGCTTTTGCCTATAGGTTATATTTTCATGCCTTATTATTCCATACACATGATTTTGTGCATGGCCCTATTTACTTTGTCCTGGCTTTCTCTACCCCCTTGGGGAAAAGCGCTCCTCGCCATTCTCCTCTCTGAATGATATCTGACCATGCAACCTTTCCAATCTTACTGTTGCCCAGCAACTCCTCCAGATCTTTCCTCATTGTCTCTATGAGTGACGGGGTCTTTCCCACTGTAAGGTTGTTTCCTTCTGCATGTATTATTACCAAATCCACAAAGTTGAATTGCCAGAGGGAGTTGTTCAACCTACCTTTCAGCTGTTCCCATCTCATACCTCTCCAGCCCCTCCATACAATCTTCATGTTTTAACCCCCATTCCTGCCCTGCTGCATGCTCTCTTGCCCAAAATATAAATGAATGACCTATGATCATAATGTTGCAAGGAGTTCTACCCACTGCTGCACAATTGAACAAATATTGTTTCTGTCTTTTCTTTGTAATCCAAGAGTGTGTCTCTGGGTATTTGAGTTGCTCTCAGGGATACCATCCACAGGTTATTGATGATCTAATCCACAGAGCAACTCAAATACCCAGAGACGCACTCTTGGATTACAAAAACAGGGCCTTAATTTAGGGTCAGGTTTCATTTCACACTATGTGACCTGACTGAATCCAGACTCCTGGACTATTTACAACCCACCCTAATTCATTGTATTAGCTCTACATTTGATCTTTATCTATCTGTAATGTCCTAATTTATTGCCCATGAATACCTTTCACTGATCTAACAGAATATATGCTGTGCCTTTCTAACTTTCATTTGTGTTTTGCCTGACGAAGGGGCCTTGGTGCTCCGAAAGCTTGCAATGTATTTTTTTTATTGTTAGCCAACATAGGTATCACTTCTACAATACTTTTTGTATTTGTTTGTTTTTTTATTTGTTATTTTTGCTACTGACTAACACGGTACCACAGTTTTTGTTTTGTGCTTAACAAATATTAAAACACTGTTACAATCCACCTTGTGTTTCTTTTACAGGTCATATATATCTTATACACTTTTGACCTCCATCTTTCTAACACTTTTATCCTATCTTCCTTCTTACCCCTTAATGCTGCCTCTGTTGCAGCCCCAATTCTGAATGAATGTAACCCAAACTTACTAGGGTCCCAACCCACCGCCTTTTTTAACACCTGCCTAAACTGGAAAGCAGATATAGGAGATAAATCCTTGTGAATTAAAAACAACTTTCCCCCTTCTGGGCGTACTAACATGTATTCCTTTACTGCTCTCACTGGGCATGCAACCCGCAATGTTTCCTCCATCCTGACCCATTTCCCTTTACCGGACTGGTCCGTTTTTAACCTGCTAATGTAAACCAAAATCCTATCCTCATATATCAATACCTGACTAAACATTAAACCCTTACCCAATGACTTCTTAGAGGGAGGAACCAATTCACTTATCCTGAAGGCCCCCCGAATGCCAACGCAAAAGTTGCCCCAAACAATATACACACAAAAATATCTAAACAAACCTTTTCCAATGAGTTCAGTAACCTGCATTCTATTATAGGTTCTCTTCTATCCACTCTCGGGCCCTCAATTCTTGCCCATCCCTTCATTATTTTCCTCACCACAGGATTATGGGTAATATCCGGCTTCCCTTCTGCTATGGAAAAATGGGAGATTGCTGCTAATGTGGTACTTGCCCTTGCCTTTCCTTGTACAAAACCTTCAAAAATTATAGTAACTCCTTAATGCGTTCCTTGCTCTTACTGCGTTTGCAGAATAGCTGCCATCTTTTCCACTCCCTTTTGTAGGTGGCAATTTTTCCTGATACCGACCTTTCGAAAAGTTCTTCTAAGAGGGGGTCACCAACTGCACAATTTATCAGGGCATATATCAGCTTTTTTTGATGCATTAGGTGCCAGCTTAAAGAAAATATCCCATTTTTCCCTAGACAATGCATCTGCTAATGTGTTCTCCACACCCGGCACATGCTGTGCTCTAAAAGAGATATTAAACCTCATGCACACTAGCACTAAATGCCTTAGCAAGCAAATTACAGGAATAGAATCTGATGACAAATTGTTAACCGCATGTACTACTCCCATATTATCAGTATTGAACTTAATTGCTCTATTTTTCAACTCCTCTAATGTTCTAATGCTACCACTATAGGGAATAACTCTAGCAATGTTAAATTCTTTGTCAAACCGTTCTCTTGCCATGCCTGTGGCCACCTGGCCGCACACCATTTTCCTGCCAAGTAAGCCCCAAATCCGACACTCTCAGCTGCATCCATGAACAGCTCAATTTCCTGATTAACCTTCACTTCCTGTACCCACAACCAGGCCCGGACTGGTAATTTGTGGTATCGGGCAAATGCCAGAAGGGCCGCTCCATTTACTGCTGAAATGGGCCGCTTCTGTTTTGTGTAGTTAAACTGTCGTCAGTCTCGCCCAGCAGCTGCGAGAGACTGCAGGAGCACAAACTCGCTCATCATTGTGACAGCTGCCTCACATGAAGGATGAGAGAGAGAACGAGCATACAGGGAGCGTGGCAATGAGACATGGAGGGGGGAGCCGGCATTCCCAGTACCACCACTGCTAACCTGCCCACCGGAGTGCCCCACCCCTTCTCGGCTCTACCTGGTGTTGTGCTGGCTGGAGTCAAATGTAACAGTGCAGAGTGGCGGTGAGTTGTTACACACACAGGAATAATACCACAGCTGCCTAGTCAATGCTGTTGTTCCAGGGGAGCCAGGCAGGCTGTTGCATTCTGTGGAGCCGCTGGCTGATTCCTGTCTCGTTATCAGCAAGGGCAGCAGTCACA
The DNA here is from genome assembly GCF_017654675.1 of Xenopus laevis. Classification (NCBI taxonomy): domain Eukaryota; kingdom Metazoa; phylum Chordata; class Amphibia; order Anura; family Pipidae; genus Xenopus; species Xenopus laevis. The sequence continues at coordinate 100,676,689 of NC_054371.1, read as the reverse complement.
ATCATGGGGCCCCTATAGCATGTATTATCTATTTCAATACTTTCCTATATTGAAAGAAAATGGTCAATTAAGTTCCACAACTCTAATCTGCTCTACCCATGGCTCATTACACACAGAACAATCTGCCTAAACTTTTCCATGCCCTCAAATCTCAAATCTTTGGTCTGCATATTTCACCTTTGCTTTTTTTAAACTTCAAGTTTTCATGCTGGATTCTGCAGAAGTTTATACTGTATACTCTCAGATTCTCTCCCCCCACCCCAGGAAAGAAAAGATAAGTGAGAACTATAGCCTTAACTATTTCCTTGTAGTCTGTCATTACCTGTGAAAATGTGATTTTTATTTAGTTTTATAAATGTGCTGAGGTTCTTGTACATACAAATAACTGTTCAGTGTGTATCATTTGTGAATCTGCCACTGTGTCATCCTACTATGTATTCTGGGGGGTATTACACATGGACTTGTCTCTGTGCCATCCCATGGGGGGGCCCTGAAAGTTCTTCTGCAGGGGGGCCCCACAAACTCTAGTTACGCCACTGTGTGTGTGTCTGTGTGTGTGTTTCACCTGCTGATGTAAATATGAGATAATTATTAATAAGCGCAGTTGCTATGCTGTGCAGCTGTCCTATTGCACCTGCCACACAACATGTTGCCCCTTCCAATACAGGTATGGGACCTGTTATCCAGAATGCTCGGAACCTGGGGTTTTCCGAATAACAGATCTTTCCATAATTTGAATCTTCATACCTTAAGTCTTAAGTCTTGGAATGGGAGGGGGAACCTTTCCACAGAGGCTGCCTGATTTTAATAGCATTCTCCCTAAAGCTGGCCATACACAGGCCGATAAAATCTGCCAACAGATCTAATGAAAGTCAGCCAGATGTCAATCGGGCAGGGTTAAAAATCCCATCAGATTGAATCGGTTCGTTTATGTGGTCCCGTGATCCAACCAATATCATACATTCTGCCGAAGGTTCATAAAGATCCAATTCATCCCCCTGGGCGCCCGATTGTAGCTGGGACGGAGTCAGTCCTACAGCCCTTAGCAATTTTCTTGGATACATTTTTACAACCATTGGCCCAAGAAAGTAAATCATACTTGAGAGATACCACACATTTTTTGAACAGACTAAGGGAGATTCCAGTACCCTCTAGTGATTTTCTTATTGCAACTCTTGATGTACAGAGCCTGTATACCTCCATCCCACATTGTGAAGGTATACAGGCCTGTAGAGAAAAACTTCTACAGGACAACTTAGATCATAGACTAGTGGAATTCCTCGTCTCACTATTACAGATAGTACTTACTAAGAATTTTCAGTTTGGCTCAACGTTTTATGAGCAGGTAAATGGGACAGCAATGGGGGCTAATAATGACAAGATAGGATATCTAAGCACAAGTCAGATATTGCCACGGATAAAGATACCCCAGTTGCCAGACATTTTAAAGATAAGGGACACAATGCCTCTCAATTGAGATTCCAAATATTGGAGGAAGTTCCAAGACCAAGAAGAGGTGGCAATAGGGACAGAATATCACTACAGCGTGAAGCTAGATGGACATTCAGGCTTCAGACAGTTACTCCATATGGTTTAAATGAACGTATAGAATACCATTGGTTTTTATAAAACCATTTGTTACGTTTTTGAGCCTAATCATTTGTACTAAATATTTATAGACCAAATCTAAATGTTCTAAAGTACCCCCCTGTAATCATTTGAACATGCGAAGGGGTTCCCCAAGATGGTGAGCATTGACTCTATGAGTAATAATAACTATAACTGCATTGGAAGGATGAGTTAATCTGAAAGGGTAGGCACCTTGGTGTGCAGTTCCCTCTTTGTTTATAGAATTCTTTTTTTCAAAAAATTCGTTTTGGTCTATTAGTCTGCACAAATGTATCTCAAATAATATTCCACTACTACGCTTTATGAAAAATGAATTCAAAAGACTGATTGTTAATATCACTTTATTTATGCATTCACAGCTTGTTCCGGGACTTTGAGCATGTATTTCGTTCACTTTATGGTTCGTCGTTTTTTACCACATATATAGTATGAGTATTTGAATGGGGAGTGGTTGGCAAGATGGCGCCTTGGAAATACATCAGTGGTTGGCGTTACATCACTTCCGGGAACAAGTATGATAATTTGAATTGGGAGTGGTTGGCAAGATGGCGCCTTGGAAATACTTCTGTGGTTGGCGTGACATGACTTCCGGGAGCAAGTAACTGGCTGGCAAGACTGCACAGGATATTAGTGTGCTGGTTGGTGTTACATCATCCCTGAGAGCTGTTGGGAGACTGGTTGGCAAAATGGCGCTTGATACTGATGCATTGGTTGGCGTGACATCACTTCTGCCAACCATGCAACTGACAGACACAAATATTTGTTGAGAAAAATGATGCTTTACTTCGGCAGATGCCGATTGGATAATTTGAACACTTGAGGGGGTGGTGGTATTGCTTGCCTATTTGTATGTGATATTTTTGTATTTTCACTTGTGCACTTATCCACTGAGGAAGGGAGCACGAGGCTCCTGAAACGTTTGATTATATTCCGCACATTAAAGCCTTGGAGGTACTTTAAGTACACCACCCACATTGGCATTGCGTCTTCATTATTTTTGTTCTACTATTGAATGCATCCTGTCACGTGATCAGGAGACACGCAGAGCCTGCAGCACACAAGTTATACAAGTATTGTGAGTGTATTGGCACTATTTATTTACAGACAATCGCAATGACCGTTACACATATATAATCCCAGTGAGAATGAAGATAAATGGATATTGGGAAGTTGCTTAGAGTTATGTTGTTTCAAGAGTCAGAATCAGCAGTTCAGAGGATAGAAGGGAACAGACAGGAACTGATAGACAATCACAATGACCGTTACACATGTCTATAATCTCAGTGAGGAAGAGGATAAATGTATATTGGGGAGTTGCTTAGTGTTATATTGTTTCAGGAGTCAGAACCAGCAGTTCAGAGGATAGAAAGGGACAGACAGTGACAAAAAATTGCAATGACAGTTCTGCATGTCTATAAACCCAATAATAATGAGGAATTAATGGTTATTGGGAAGTTACTTAGCTTTTTTAATGTTTCAGGAGTCAGAACAAGCAGTTCAGAGTGAAAGGACAGACAGATAGTGAGAGACATTAGCAGTGAGAGTAACACATGCCTATAAACCTTGTGAGAATGACTAGTGAATGGATAATAGGAAGTTGCTTAGAGTTACATAGTTTCATGACTCACCAGTTCAGAGAACAAAAAAGGATAAACAAGTGACAGAAAATCTCAGTGGCAGTTACAAATGTCTATAAACTCAGCCAGTATGAGGAATGAATGGATACTGGGGAAGTTGATTAGAGTTATATTGTTTCAGGAACCAGCAGTTTAGAGGACAGAAAGGGACGGACAGTGAGAGAAAACTGCAAAGACAGTTACGCATGTCTATAAACCCGGTGGGAATGAGAAATTAATGGATATTGGGAAGTTTCTTATTGTTTCAGGAGTCAGAACCAGCAGTGCAGATAAAAGAAGTGGACAGACAGTGACACGTTGGGAAGTTACTTGTACTGTGTAGATCACAGTCCCTCTGGAAGTAGGGTTGCCACCCGGCCGGTATTTTTCCAGCCTAGCCGGTAAAACAGGTATTGAGGCCGGTGCCGGTACTAAGATAATACCAGCAATTACATGGCCGGTAATTTTTTGCAGGGAGGCAAAGCCACTTACTTTCAGCTTCACTGCTCCCTCCCTGCCTGCTCCAAACTCCTCAGCTTGTCTCGTGTGATTATGACGATTTGATTGTGTGGGCGGCGTCAGCGTGCAGTCTGCAGGGGGAGCCGAGTGTGTGTGCGGCTGCTGGCTCAGTTGGATGTGACCCTGTATCCAGTGAGTCTCACACCAGTCAGCTCTCCCGGATTTACACGTTGTTGTTGTGTAGCTTGGAGGGGGCAGGCATGTGGCGGGGTCTCCCCTGTTATTAGTGGCTGCAGCATGGGAGTCGGACTTCTCAACTAGAGAGTGGGGGCAGGTTGTGGAGCTCGGTAATAAGAGGGAGATACAAGGGAAGACACAAATCTTGGTGCCGTAGTCACGCCCCCTTTTGAGTCACAGGCCCGCCCCTTTTTGTTCCCGCCTCCACCGGCCGGTAAAACATTTGGGAAAAGGTGGCAACCCTATCTGGAAGATGCCTAATGACAGTCTGTTTGCTGAGCTGGATTGTGCCTGAGCCCTTATAGCCTGTTGGCAGATGTGGTCTTTATGAGGATCGCACAGGGGAACACTCAGCTCTCCGAAGAGCTCAGGGATAATACACTCAGCACTTTTCCCATGTACACAACAGGAACAATATGGTGGAAGGAAGAGGAAAGGGGAAAAACAACAGAGTGCAGTAATACAACAACAACATATATAAAGAAATATACGCATTAACATACTTCTCATTGCCATCTTGTGGTTGTCTTAGTAGAGCACACAAAGTTTAAGCATGAATGCTATTGACTATCTTCCAACACGCAGAAGGTCCAAGTGACCAGTTAGCTACTACTTGCCTCCCCCCCAAAAAATGCATTGTTCATTTTCCTGTCTACTTTTAAAAGACTGCACTTGGTTGTATGGCAGCTCCAGTAAAGTAGGTTGTGTTTTGTGGGCTGTAAATAGGGGGGGCTTGCTGGGAGAGGTCCAGGCTTGGGCAGATTTTGGGGGCAGCGTTTTGAAAAGATGGAGGGGGTGACCTTGCATGCACTTGCAAAGTTCTTCCATTGCAGTGCCATGCTGCTGGTGGACAGGTCAGCCTGGGTTACCCATGGGCTAATGTCTGCGTACTCTGCGTAGAGAGTCCTATCACACAGAGGCCTGGCGCCCCCAACAAAAGTTCCCCGGCTCACAAGGTAGCGCTAATGATCCACCCAAGACACTCCCTCTTCTTTCAAAAGTGCCACTAATAAAATCTTTAGCCCTTGCAGTTGTCGCTATTGGATCTTCGCTGGAGCTGCCATACAACAAGAGCCATGTGTGCAATATGAAAGCGAAAATTAACATGTAGCTTGAGACAAAACATTATGGTTGTGTGTGGCAGAATAGTGACTATAGGAAACTTCCACAGCATAGGATTAGGATTTTCAGTGGCTGTCTTTGGTTATAGGGCAGCTCCAGCAAAATTTCCATGGCAATGAATACAGGGCCAGAAAAGCTGCCAATGTGTTATATGGGGGGGAGGGGAGTCATATTTGGGGTGAAGGAAAGACTCGGCAGGTTTTGGTGGGGGGGGCATTTTTTGAAGATGAGGGTGTGTTCTGGCTTAACACCTTTCTTGCAGGGGGCTCTTTTATTGGGGCATCATGGTATATCAGTCAGCAGGGCTCTCCAACGGTAGGCTATTATTTGTGCAGTCCCCATATTGCATTGTTTTATGCAACAGATTAATTTTCCCTTTCATTTTGCACAGACGGTATTTTGCTGTATGGCAGCTCCACCAAAGATGCAAGGGCAATGAATGCAGGGCTGCAAGAGTTGCCAATGTGCTGCATTTATGGGTCATATTTGGTCGGGCTTGGGCAAATTGTTGGCGTGCCCTTGTGTGCAGGAGCTGTGTTCTTTCATTGGAGCACCATGGTATTTGCTCATCAGCCGAATATATTCTAAAACGAATGGAAAAAGTCAAGGAAGTTAAATCTGTTGCCAGGCTGGGGTCTGGGATCCAAAATAGGCCCTGGCATCTCAAGCATGCAGAGACCCAAAGGGCTTCCCACTAGCCCAATAAGTTGTGACTGTCGACTGTAGCATCTTACAGCAGCCCCTCTGGAATTTGAAAAAAGGCCCAGATTGCCAACCTCAGCCTGCCCACAGCCAGCATGGATACTCTCCTTCCTCCCTCTATGTCCCCCCTCTCCTTCCTGTACATAGGAGGAGCCACTTCCCACTGCAGTCATGATCAGGTGCAGGGAGTTGCAATGGATAAATGCAGCAATTGTAGAACATTTTATGATCAGGTGCAGCCCCTCAGAGTCATCTTGATTGGATTTTGCAGTTGGGTGCTTATTCATAATCACAGACAAATTGATTTCTGCCTACCCCATACCCCACCCACATTGGTGGCCAGGGGTTTAGTAAAATAAAAAAAACACATTGGTGCTTAGTAAAACTGAACTCGTTTTGGAACTTCAACTTTGGCTCCTTTCATGGATTCGGGTCTTTTCATGGCTTCAGGACTTCAACTTCGGCCTTTTTGCGGCTTAGGGTCTTTTCGGGTCTCTCCCTGCACACCCTGCCCAAATATGACCCACCAATGTTGCACACAGGCAGCTCTTCTGTCCCTGCATTGATTGCCACTGGAACTTTGCTAGAGCTGCCATACAACCAGAGTCTGCACAAAATTAACCTGTTGCTTAAAGCAATGCATTATGAGGGGACCCATGTGTTATGCCTGTGGTCACTGGAGTATGCTCTATGCCAGGGGTCCCCAACCTTTTTTACTCGTGAGCCACATTTAAATGTAAAAAGATTTGGAGAGCAACACAAGCATGAGAAAGTCCACAGGGATGTCAAATAAGGCCTTTCATTGGCTGTTTAGTAGCCCCTATATGAACTGGCAGCCTACAGGAGCCTACACCTGGTTTTTATACAACCAAAACTTGTGTCCAAGCCAAGAATTCAAAAATAAGCTCCTGCTTTGAGGCCACTGGGAGCAACATCCAAGGGATTGGCGAGCAACTGTTGCTCGCGAGCTACTGGTTGGGGACCACTGCTCTATGCTATGGCTCTCCAGTGAAAGAACATTGCCGCAGCTCACATTGTCACGCTAATGATCCACCCCAAGGCAAATATCACACTCCTATATGGCACCTCAGTAGCTCTTGTGGCCTTGCATTCATGGCTATTGGATATTTGATGGAGCTGCCATACAACCACTTAAAACAATTCAGTATGAGGGAACCCAAAAGACAGCCCACCAGTCACCTCGGCCCCTAGTGGGGAGAGTCCTGCTGTCTAATTCCATGATGCCCAGTGAAAGACCCTTGCCCCTGCATGCAAGACAATGGCAATGATCCACCCAGGACACACACTCAGCTTCAGGACACACACTCAGCTTCCAAAAATGCCACTCCAACTCTCCAGTCCCTGCAAGCCCCACCCAAATTTGCCCCACCGATATGGCATGATGGCAGATTTTCTGGTCCTGTATTGTGGCAGTTGCATTGCTAGTAAAACTTTGCTGGAGCTGCCATACATCCAGACAGAGTCACTGGCAAATGTAAGGGAAAAATAAACCTGTTGCTTTCAACAATGTGGGCGGGGGGAGTTTATTGTTTATATTGATTAAAATTAATTTATTTTCCATTTTATTGTTTAAAATGTATTTTCCGTTTAAAAGAGGTGATTCACCTTTAAGTTAGTTTTTTGTATGTTGTACAATGGGCCATAGGCAGCAGAAGATGTTTTTGACAGGGGAGGCCAGGACGAAGGGCACATGTGCCGCGCGCAGCGCGGCTGCAAAAATGTGTCCACGCCCCTTTTTTGGTTACTCCCTTTGGGCTCCACCCCCTTTCCTGTGTGCTTTCACTGAATTTTCTGGAAAATCAAACCATAGCAGTGGGGACAAAATTTGCTTAAAGTCTGGCACTGCAGGAAGGGGTTATTAACACCACATGCACAATTTTAACTGAGAGCTGTGAATGCTGCACTACAAGCACATTATGGGGAAAAAGATTCTGGCACCTAAAGTACATTACATGCAGCGACTGTGGGGTACTCAAAAGACATAAAGGAGCAGTAGGTACTGAACTCCCAAGCACATAATATAGAGAAGGCACCACAAGAAATATAAAGAATATTATATAGTAAGAACCCGAGGCACTGGCACACCAAATACATACATATAGAGCAATGGACAACAGCCACACAAGCAGTAAGATATAGAGATTACTGACAGGCCAAGCAAAATAAAAAAGTACAAGAATGCATTATATAGTAAGAATCAGTGAGCACAGGCACTCTCCCAAGTTCTAGCACCTCCCCATGCACTGCCTCACTCTATTGCTCTGCCAAAAGGCAAGGTATGAGGAACTGTAGGCCTGGAGCAGTGTGTAACCTGTAGTAGGGAAAGCCGTGAAGTGACTGCATTAGTAGTGTGAAAAATCTCTCACTACATGGATACCTTTTCTGCTAGTTAGACAGCAATGTTATATTATTATGGGGCAGTTGTACAAATTTTCCAATCCCACAGCATCAGCATAATAATTATATATAAACATAGTAATTTAGGTTGAAAAAAGACACGTGTCTAGCCTTTTGGCCTAAGTAAAACCTGTCTAACTTCTAGCTGATACAAAGGAAGGAGAACAGCCCCTTCTAAAGCTTATCTAATTTGCTTCAAAAAATGTCTTCCTGACTCCAAGATTTAATTAGATCATTTTCTGGATTAACTTTGTACTAAGATCTGTAACCCTGTATTTTCTGTATACCCCCCGCCCAGAAAGCAGGATGGCACAGTAGAAATTCCATGTTTAAATACCCCTAGATCTCATAGCAGAATGGCAACTTAATTTGTAAATCCCCCAGAATTCACAGCATAATTGCAACTTCATTTATAAATAACCCCAGAATTCATAGTAGAATGGCAATTCCATGTATAAATACCCCCAGAATCCAAAGTAGGATGGCACAGTGCAATTCCATGTATAAATGCCCCCAGAATTCATGACAGGATGGTACCATGGTAATTCTATGTATAAAACTCCCCAGAACCCATAGCAGGATGGCAAAGGGGCAACTCTATGTATAAATACCCCACAGAACCCATAGAAGGAGAAGAGAAAAGTAGATGAGCACATTGACAAATTGGCAATGATCAGCCACTCACCCTCACCAATGGGTGTTAAAGGGGTTGTTCACTTTTGAGAATACTTTAAGTATGATGTACAGAATAGTATTCTGAGACAATTTGCAATTAGTTTACATCTTTTATTATTTATGTTTTTTTTAGTTATTTAGCTTTTTATTCAGCAGCTCTCCAGTTTGCAAATTTAATCTGGTCGCTAGGGTACAAATTACTGATTTAAATAATAAACTCGAATATGAATACGAGAGAATAGAAAATTTAGTACTAAAAAGTAGCAATAACAATACATTTGTAGCATTACAGAGCATTTGCTTTTTAAATGGGGTCAGTGACCCCCCTTTGGAAGTTGGAAAGAGACAAAAGGCAAATAATTAAAAAACTATAAAAAATAAATTATGAAGACCAATTGAAAAGTTGCTTAGAATTGGCCATTCTATAACATACTGAAAGTGAACTTAAAGATGAACTACACCATTAAGAAATGCATAAAGCTATTAAAATAGATTTGCTATAGATTCCTCAACATAGATTTGCCTGGGGTAAACACATACGGGGGAATGTACTAAAAATCTCTAACGGAAAAACTATTCGCAATGCGAAAAGTTATGCCTTTGCGCGAACAAATTTTGCTTTGTGCGAATTTAATATAGCTTTTGCGAGCCCGGAAACTGTTTAGCGACCACTTCCGACAGTGAAAGACCGTTTGCGAATTTTATAGTTTGCGCCAATCAATGTAATAAAACTTCTTACTGAAAAAGTCGTTATGTTTGCTCCAAAAGATTGCGACACCTTCAAGCACTTCTTATGAGTGCGCAATTAAAATTGGCAATGCAATAACAGTTTAAGGAACAATATTACATTGCGAGATGTGGATTTTTAGTCTTATTGGTGCGAATTGTTTTGCTCTTTGCGACTTTTATTACATTCCCCTGAAAGGGTTCTAGTTGTCTGCTGTTCCTTTTATTCCTGTCGCCTGCGATTACATTATAATACATTTATAATAAGTTAGGGCCAGGGATTGAGACCTTAGCACAGCATTTCCATTTAAATTGTACCAATACATGTATATCAGAGTCCAGGTATAAGATATATCTGTTACAATGGAAGATGCATGCATCTTCACGTTTTACAAATATATAAGGTATTTTTCTTTAGCATTATTTACCATTAAAATAATCACATGCAATGACGAGTATTGTACCGTATGATGCATGAGAGGGATGAGAGGCAAAGTTGCATTTGCTGATTTGCACTCCTCAGAGACAACGTTGGATACTGTATGGCACACATGTGCAGGCCTAAAAAAAAACGGTTTCAAAATGGAGGAGGAAAATTCTGGGGGGGCCACGGACCCTGTGGCCCCCCCGGTTCTGAAGCCTATGCAATGGGCAATTCTAATCGACTTTTCAACTGGTATTCGTTTTTTCGTTTTTATAGTATTTTTCATGATTTTCCACCTTCTTTTTTTTTACTCTTTCCAGCTTCCAACCACAGGTCACTGAGCCCATCTAGAAAACAATGCTCTGTAAGGCTCTGCTAATGCTACTTTTTATTATTCATCTTTCGATTCAAGCCCTCTCCTATTCAGATTCCGGTCTCTCATTCAAATCAATGCATGGTTGCTAGGGTAATTTGGCTACCACCATGCTGAAACCGCAAACTAGAGAGTTGCTGGATAAACAGCTAAATAACTCAAAAACTACAAATAATGAAAAATTTTAACTATTTGCAAATTGTTTCAGAATAACAGTCTCTACATTATGCTAAAAGTTAATCTAAAGTTGAAAAACCCCTTTAGGAATTTGTATTAACCATATAACAAAGGAGGCAGCAGACTAACGGCTAACCAACAGACGGCGCTGTGTTATAAAATTAACAACTACTATGTGGTCAACCAGTACATAGCTTGAACCCATATTATAATGTATATCTGGTCTTTCTGTTGTGATACCTTCCCACAAGTCATCTCTTGATAGCAGCATTTTTTTTTCAATAGGTATTATTATTATTTCATTTTAACATTACTGGAAATAGTGGGGGTAGAAAGAGAAAGGCGAAAGAAAGAAAGAAAGAAAGAAAGAAAGAAAGAAAGAAAGAAAGAAAGAAAGAGAAAAAGAAAGGCATAAAAATAGAATCTGGAGAATATGTTATTTGATAGTGTCTGCTGGAGATTCGAGCCAAGGGTTCCATATTCTCTCGAACTTATGCGGGCAGCCTCTGGCTAAATTGGTGAACTTGAATCAATTCCTAGGAGATCCTGCCTTTTTATTTAATTTTGTACATTGTATTTGTGCCCCTGATGAAGACCATGCGTTGGTCTAAACATGTAGGGCTAATGATTATGTTTTTGTAATGTTTTGATGCAATAAAACGACATTTCATATAGCGTGTGCAATCCTCCTCTTAATTTTTGTTTGTGCTGATGGCCTGTAGATGTCACTGTGCTCAGACTTATACTGTGCATCCTTCCTGACAGCTTAAAAGTGAAAGTTACTGTTGTGTAATGCCTGCAAGAGAGAGCCTGCTAATAAAGCACTGTTATACTCTACTCATCCTTGGCTACCAAAACATAACAACATTGCAACTTACAAAAAGATACATTTTATGGTCGCACATTGTGGGAGGGATTTATATGGCGTAAATGTCTTAACGGGACATTCTTCTTCATCCAGCTCACGGATGCCTCTGTTGCAGGCAAGTCTGTACGAGTCTTCATTATCATTACTTCTAAGAGAAAAAACCGCAAAGAATAAAGAAATTAGTAATAAAGCATACAGTAACAAACCCCAATAAAATCCCCTCTGGCTCTGGTGAATCTGTCACGATGGGATGCCCAGCCTTGTCTGGGCCTGGCATCAATCCACTCCATGGAATTCTCGGGCGACGTGAGGAAGTGACACATGTGAGTTTTGCACGATAGAGCGTTGTATGAGAAAGCTTAAGATCTTGTGGTTTTCTTTTAATGCCCATGAAGGAACTAAGCTGCTTCTGTAGGCAGGTAGAGTAGTCTGGATAGAACCAGAGCACGAGGTTCCAAGTGACCAGATTTGTGGGCCTCTTGCAGGTCTATGTCAGACAGACTCTTAAAGACTCTTAAAGATTATTCTAAGGTTAAATTATTCTTAAAGGTTATTCTATGGCTACTGGTTACTAGGATGAATCAAACCCCCTCAATACACCTTATTTAGTAAAAACAAATCACTTAAAAAAAAAAGCACCTTCTTCTAATTCGGGTACATGTGTGTTGATATATATAGCCCTCAGTATATATAATCAAAATCATTAAGAGAAATGCGGCTATATTAAAAACTGGTCCAATTCTTGCTAATACACTGCAGAGGGGTTGTCACTTTGTACCTAGGAAATACCTGACTCTTAGGAATACATTGGCCCAATGAAAATATTGTCTAATGTGAATATTTGGTTAAAGTTTAGGAGGTCTTATATGGAACCCTCAGATGCATTTTTGTCAATACATAACTGAAAATGTTCTAATTTCACTGATACAACATCTGGAATCAAGCAGTATACGATTTGGAACACCTCTAATGTAATTTATTGCATCTCATACAAAGGGTACAGCAAACAATATGTGGGACAGATATGCAGGGTTTTAAAAGAATGTATACAATCTGGGCAATCTCTCTTTCTTAACCCTTTAAGTGCCAGCAGAATTTCACATTTTGGTTACGCGAAATGCCAGCCGTTTTTAAGCATTTTGTGCTCTCTCACTTTAGGGGCATTTTCTGAGGGGAAACCTATAGTTTACCTAGGAAAATTATACATTGTTTTTTTCGGTAGAAACTGAGCTTTCTAAATCTGCCTGAGTTTTCATGTATTTCCACCTGTGCAAAAAAATTTATAGTGCTAAATAACAAAAAAAAATGAAAAATTACCATTTTTCATCGTATATCAATTTATACCAGAAAAATATTTCATTTTACAGATGAAAATCCAACGTATTTGGAAAGCCTTATGTCTCTCGAACGTGCCAATACCAGATATGTATAGTTTTAGGGAGATTTAGGATTTCTGTACAGCAAAAACTCCCGGCAGTATATTACTGAATTTTGAAAGCACTAAGGCAGAAAACGGCATGCTTTAGATTCCAAGGCAAAAAATCCTGAAACCATAGGTTTACCCCAGAAACCCATACATTTTTGAAAAGTACACATTCTGCCGATTACAAAATGGGTAACTATGTCTCTCTACTCCCAACTACCAAACAGAAAAGCTTGTCTGAACATAGCGGTTTTTCAAAATAAAATTCAAAATTTTGAAAAATCATTTCAAAGGTTTTATTTTGCTGCTCCGCATATCCCAAACTATATTACGTACCAAGAAAAAGCACCTGAAATATGATTGCCAGGGGTCCACTGAACAGTTTGATACCCATTATGCATAGGTTTACCAAAGTATCTGGCATTTAGAGACACAAATATGAAGTTAGCGCATCCAAATTGTTCAGGACTTTACTTCAGCTACTGAGAAATCAAAACATTGACTGCATTTTTTGTGGGGTAAAAACACAGAAATATATGTTTACCCCCCAAACCCATATATTTTTGGAAAGAACACATTCTACAGAATCTAAAATGGGTACCCATGCCTTTCTGCTCCAAACTACTGAGTCGCAAGGCTTTCCCAAAATTGTCGGTTTTGGTGAAATATCTGAAAATTGCCTCAAAGCTTCAACTTCCCAGCACCATATCACCCATGTATCATTACGTACTAAGAAAAAGCACCCTAAATATGATTGCCAGGGTTCCTCTGAACATTTTGGTGGCCATTGTTCATAAGTTTACCAAAGTATCTGGCATTTAGAGGCCCCAAAATGAAGTTAGCGCATACAAACAGTCCTGTGGGTAACTTCAGCTAATGAAAAATCAACACATTGACTGCATTTTTGTGGGGTAAAAACACAGAAATATATGTTTACCCCCCAAAACCCATATATTTTTGGAAAGTACACATTCTACCGAATCTAAAATGGGTACCCATGCCTTTCTGCTCCAAACTACTGAGTCGCAAGGCCTTCCCACAATTGTCGGTTTTGGTGAAATATCTGAAAATTGCCTCAAAGCTTCAACTTCTCAGCACCATATCACCCATGTATCGTTACGCACCAAGAAAAAACACCCTAAATATGATTGCCAGGGTTCCTCCAAACAGTTTGGTAGCCATTGTTCATAGGTTTACCAAAGTATCTGGCAGTTAGAGGCCTCAAAATGAAGTTAGCGCATACAAATAGTCCTGTGGGTAACTTCATCTAATGAGAAATCAACACATTGACTGCATTTTTGTGGGGTAAAAACACAGAAATATATGTTTACCCCCCAAACCCATATATTTTTGGAAAGAACACATTCTACAGAATCTAAAATGGGTACCCATGCCTTTCTGCTCCAAACTACTGAGTCGCAAGGCTTTCCCACAATTGTCGGTTTTGGTGAAATATCTGAAAATTGCCTCAAAGCTTCAACTTCCCAGCACCATATCACCCATGTATCATTACGTACTAAGAAAAAGCACCCTAAATATGATTGCCAGGGTTCCTCTGAACATTTTGGTGGCCATTGTTCATAAGTTTACCAAAGTATCTGGCATTTAGAGGCCCCAAAATGAAGTTAGCGCATACAAACAGTCCCGTGGGTAACTTCAGCTAATGAAAAATCAACACATTGACTGCATTTTTGTGGGGTAAAAACACAGAAATATATGTTTACCCCCCAAAACCCATATATTTTTGGAAAGTACACATTCTACCGAATCTAAAATGGGTACCCATGCCTTTCTGCTCCAAACTACTGAGTCGCAAGGCTTTCCCACAATTGTCGGTTTTGGTGAAATATCTGAAAATTGCCTCAAAGCTTCAACTTCTCAGCACCATATCACCCATGTATCGTTACGCACCAAGAAAAAACACCCTAAATATGATTGCCAGGGTTCCTCCAAACAGTTTGGTGGCCATTGTTCATAGGTTTACCAAAGTATCTGGCAGTTAGAGGCCTCAAAATGAAGTTAGCGCATACAAATAGTCCTGTGGGTAACTTCATCTAATGAAAAATCAACACATTGACTGCATTTTTGTGGGGTAAAAACACAGAAATATATGTTTACCCCCCAAACCCATATATTTTTGGAAAGTACACATTCTACAGAATCTAAAATGGATACCCATGCCTTTCTGCTCCAAACTACTGAGTCGCAAGGCTTTCCCACAATTGTCGGTTTTGGTGAAATATCTGAAAATTGCCTCAAAGCTTCAACTTCTCAGCACCATATCACCCATGTATCGTTACGCACCAAAAAAAAACACCCTAAATATGATTGCCAGGGGTCCTCCAAACAGTTTGGTGCCCACTGTGCATAGGTTTACCAAAGTATATGGCAGTTAGAGGCCCCAAAATGAAGTTAGTGCATACAAAAAGTCCAGTGGGTAACTTCAGCTAATGAAAAATCAACACATTGACTGCATTTTTGTGGGGTAAAAACACAGAAATATATGTTTACCCCCCAAAACCCATATATTTTGGAAAGTACACATTCTACCGGATCTCAAATGGGTACCCATGCCTTTCTGCTCCAAACTACTGAGTCGCAAGGCTTTCCCACAATTGTCGGTTTTGGTGAAATATCTGAAAATTGCCTCAAAGCTTCAACTTCTCAGCCCCATATCACCCATGTATCGTTACGCACCAAGAAAAAGCACCCTAAATATGATTGCCAGGGTTCCTCCAAACAGTTTGGTGGCCATTGTTCATAGGTTTACCAAAGTATCTGGCATTTAGAGGCCTCAAAATGAAGTTAGCGCATACAAATAGTCCTGTGGGTAACTTCATCTAATGAAAAATCAACACATTGACTGCATTTTTGTGGGGTAAAAACACAGAAATATATGTTTACCCCCCAAAACCCATATATTTTTGGAAAGTACACATTCTACAGAATCTAAAATGGGTACCCATGCCTTTCTGTTCCAAACTACTGAGTCGCAAGGCTTTCCCACAATTGTCGGTTTTGGTGAAATATCTGAAAATTGCCTCAAAGCTTCAACTTCTCAGCACCATATCACCCATGTATCGTTACGCACCAAGAAAAAACACCCTAAATATGATTGCCAGGGTTCCTCCAAACAGTTTGGTGGCCATTGTTCATAGGTTTACCAAAGTATCTGGCAGTTAGAGGCCTCAAAATGAAGTTAGCGCATACAAATAGTCCTGTGGGTAACTTCATCTAATGAAAAATCAACAAATTGACTGCATTTTTGTGGGGTAAAAACACAGAAATATATGTTTACCCCCCAAACCCATATATTTTTGGAAAGTACACATTCTACAGAATCTAAAATGGGTACCCATGCCTTTCTGCTCCAAACTACTGAGTCGCAAGGCTTTCCCACAATTGTCGGTTTTGGTGAAATATCTGAAAATTGCCTCAAAGCTTCATCTTCTCAGCACGATATCACCCATGTATCGTTACGCACCAAAAAAAAACACCCTAAATATGATTGCCAGGGGTCCTCCAAACAGTTTGGTGCCCACTGTGCATAGGTTTACCAAAGTATATGGCAGTTAGAGGCCCCAAAATGAAGTTAGCGCATACAAATAGTCCTGTGGGTAACTTCAGCTAATGAAAAATCAACACATTGACTGCATTTTTGTGGGGTAAAAACACAGAAATATATGTTTACCCCCCAAACCCATATATCTTTGGAAAGTACACATTATACAGAATCTAAAATGGGTACCCATGCCTTTCTGCCCCAAACTACTGAGTCGCAAGGCTTTGCCAAATTTGGCGGTTTTGGTAAAATATTCTGAAAATTGCCTCAAAGCTTCAACTTTCCAGCATCGTATTGTCCATGTATCATTACCAGCATAAAGCATCCTAAATATAAACATAGGGGTCTACTAAACAGTTTGATGCCCAATGTGCATAGATATACCAAACTATGTGGGGCACAGAGACCCCCAAATGACAATATGTATAGACATTTTCACGGCTGACGCGCTGGCTGCTGCAATATAACCACCCAGTGTGTGTATTATGCGACATTAGACCACCTAACAGTACAGAGACCCCAGAAAACCATATATTTTCAGAAAGTACACATTCTGACGAATCCAATATGGGTAAATAAGCGTTTCTACTGCAAACTGCCAAACTGCAAAGCAATGCTGAACATAACGTTTTTTATCAAATTTCTGAAAATCGTCACAAAGCTTGAATTTTACCCCATTATATGCCCCACATTTCGTAACTTATCAGCCTAAAACATCCTGAATATGAACGCCAGGGGTCTACTAAACACTTTGATGCCCAATATGCATAGATATACCAAACTATGTGGCGCACAGAGACCCCCAAATGACAATAGTGTATACATTTTCACGGCTGACGCGCGCTGGCTGCTGCAATATAAGCACCCGGTGTGTGTAATATGCGACATTAGACCCCCCTAACAGTACAGAGACCCCAGAAAACCATATATTTTCGGAAAGTACACATTCTGACGAATCCAATATGGGTAAATATGTGTTCCTACTGCAAACTGTCAAACTGCAAAGCAATGCTGAACGTAACGGTTTTTATCAAATTTCTGAAAATCGTCACAAAGCTTGAATTTTACCCCATTATATGCCCCACATTTCGTAACTTATCAGCATAAATCATCCTGAATATGAACGCCAGGGGTCTACTAAACACTTTGATGCCCAATATGCATAGATATACCAAACTATGTGGCGCACAGAGACCCCCAAATGACAATAGTGTATATACATTTTCACGGCTGACGCACGCTGGCTGCTGCAATATAAGCACCCGGTGTGTGTAATATGCGACATTAGACCCCCCTAACAGTACAGAGACCCCAGAAAACCATATATTTTCAGAAAGTATACATTCTGACGAATCGAATATGGGTAAATATGTGTTCCTACTGCAAACTGTCAAACTGCAAAGCAATGCTGAACGTAACAGTTTTTATCAAATTTCTGAAAATCGTCACAAAGCTTGAATTTTATCCCATTATATGCCCCACATTTCGTAACTTATCAGCATAAAACATCCTAAATATGAGCGCCAGGGGTCTACTGAACACTTTGATGCCCAAAATGCATAGATATACCAAACTATGTGGCGCACAGAGACCCCCAAATGACAATATGTATAGACATTTTCACGGCTGACACGCTGGCTGCAGCAATATAACCACCCGGTGTGTGTGTATTATGCGACATTAGACCACCTAACAGTACAGAGACCCCAGAAAACCATATATTTTCAGAAAGTACACATTCTGACGAATCCAATATGGGTAAATAAGTGTTTCTACTGCAAACTGCCAAACTGCAAAGCAATGCTGAACATAACGGTTTTTATCAAATTTCTGAAAATCGTCACAAAGCTTGAATTTTACCCCATTATATGCCCCACATTTCGTAACTTATCAGCATAAAACATCCTGAATATGAACGCCAGGGGTCTACTAAACACTTTGATGCCCAATATGCATAGATATACCAAACTATGTGGCGCACAGAGACCCCCAAATGACAATAGTGTATACATTTTCACGGCTGACGCGCGCTGGCTGCTGCAATATAAGCACCCGGTGTGTGTAATATGCGACATTAGACCCCCCTAACAGTACAGAGACCCCAGAAAACCATATATTTTCGGAAAGTACACATTCTGACGAATCCAATATGGGTAAATATGTGTTCCTACTGCAAACTGTCAAACTGCAAAGCAATGCTGAACGTAACGGTTTTTATCAAATTTCTGAAAATCGTCACAAAGCTTGAATTTTACCCCATTATATGCCCCACATTTCGTAACTTATCAGCCTAAAACATCCTGAATATGAACGCCAGGGGTCTACTAAACACTTTGATGCCCAATATGCATAGATATACCAAACTATGTGGCGCACAGAGACCCCCAAATGACAATAGTGTATACATTTTCACGGCTGATGCGTGCTGGCTGCTGCAATACAAGCACCTGGTGTGTGTAATATGCGACATTAGACCCCCTAACAGTACAGAGACCCCAGAAAACCATATATTTTCAGAAAGTACACATTTTGACGAATCCAATATGGGTAAATATGTGTTCCTACTGCAAACTGTCAAACTGCAAAGCAATGCTGAACGTAACGGTTTTTATCAAATTTCTGAACATCGTCACAAAGCTTGAATTTTACCCCATTATATGCCCCACATTTCGTAACTTATCAGCATAAAACATCCTAAATATGAGCGCATGGGGTCTACTGAACACTTTGATGCCCAATATGCATAGATATACCAAACTATGTGGCGCACAGAGACCCCCAAATGACAATATGTATAGACATTTTCACGGCTGACGCGCTGGCTGCTGCAATATAACCACCCGGTGTGTGTATTATGCAACATTAGACCACCTAACAGCACAGAGACCCCAGAAAACCATATATTTTCAGAAAGTACACATTCTGACGAATCCAATATGGGTAAATAAGTGTTTGTACTGCAAACTGCCAAACTGCAAAGCAATGCTGAACATAACGGTTTTTATCAAATTTCTGAAAATCGTCACAAAGCTTGAATTTTACCCCATTATATGCCCCACATTTCGTAGCTTATCAGCATAAAACATCCTAAATATGAGCGCCAGGGGTCTACTGAACACTTTGATGCCCAATATGCATAGATATACCAAAGTATGTGGCGCACAGAGACCCCCAAATGACAATATGTATAGACATTTTCACGGCTGACGCGCTGGCTGCTGCAATATAACCACCCGGTGTGTGTATTATGCAACATTAGACCACCTAACAGCACAGAGACCCCAGAAAACCATATATTTTCAGAAAGTACACATTCTGACGAATCCAATATGGGTAAATAAGTGTTTGTACTGCAAACTGCCAAACTGCAAAGCAATGCTGAACATAACGGTTTTTATCAAATTTCTGAAAATCGTCACAAAGCTTGAATTTTACCCCATTATATGCCCCACATTTCGTAGCTTATCAGCATAAAACATCCTAAATATGAGCGCCAGGGGTCTACTGAACACTTTGATGCCCAATATGCATAGATATACCAAAGTATGTGGCGCACAGAGACCCCCAAATGACAATATGTATAGACATTTTCACCGCTGACGCGCTGGCTGCTGCAATATAAGCACCTGGTGTGTGTAATATGCGACATTAGACCCCCCTAACAGTACAGAGACCCCAGAAAACCATATATTTTCAGAAAGTACACATTCTGACGAATCCAAAATGGGTAAATAAGTGTTTCTACTGCAAACTGCCAAACTGCAAAGCAATGCTGAACATAACGTTTTTTATCAAATTTCTGAAAATCGTCACAAAGCTTGAATTTTACCCCATTATGTGCCCCACATTTCGTAACGTATCAGCATAAAACATCCTAAATATGAACGACAGGGGTCTACTGAACACTTTGATGCCCAATATGCATAGATATACCAAACTATGTGGCGCACAGAGACCCACAAATGGATATATAGTAGATAAAATTTACATAGGCAAAACAAAATAACACAGAACAGTGTGAAATGCAAATAAATCACCAAAAACTAATAAAACCACAAAAATCAATGCTTTTTTTTTCACACTAGTGTAATCGGCCACCAGAATTACCGTTTGAATATTTTAGCTGGGCCAAATCGATTATACGGACAGAAACAAGTGAACAACACAAATGCAGAGCTGAAAATGCAATAAAATGGCTAAAAATTCAATAAAATGGCTAAAAATGCACCAAAATACCCAAAATTGCAATATAACCACCAAAATAACATACAAATGCTATTGCACAGTACGGTTAGCGAATACGCTATTCGGAACGGCAATAAAACATTTTTTTTAGCCCAAAAAGAGACGATGCGATAAGAAAAAAAAAAAAAAAGCCACAAAGCCATATATGTACATATGCGTGTGTACAACGGGTAAATTGCATGTTATTTGCGCGTGTGCGCGTGTGCAAGTGTACATGGGTGCTGTGAGTGTGTGTGACCCCCCCAATCCCCAAAAATCTATGTGTGAGTGTGTGTAAGTGTGAATGTAAGTGTATATTACTGTAATAAGTGTGTGTTGGTGTGTTGGTGTGTTTTTGTGTGTGCAAATGTTACACTTACCTGGGGTAGATGCCTCAGATCGATGAGAGAGGGCTCCACGCAGCAGATCTGCAGCTCCAACGGTCATCAGCCATGTGGGGGCGGAGCTGGGCGGAAGTGCAGCGCAGGCAGCAGCAGGACGCATAGGAAACGCGTCCCTGCTGCTGCTTTGGGGCCCCTGGGCGATCGCGCCCCAGGGGCCACACGATCCCCTGCTCTGCTCGTTGTCTAGGGGCAGGGGATCGTGAAGGAGCGGAGCGAGCGGCTCTAACAGCCGCTCCTCCGCTCGCAAACCCGGAAGTGCTGCAGAACGTAGAATCTACGATCTGTGGCACTTTGGTCCTTTGATCCACAGAACGTAGATTCTACGTTCTGTGGCACTTAAAGGGTTAAAAAGCCACAAGTGGGGGAGGACTAAGCCTGTGGAACCAGTGTTTTGATCTTGACACTCTTTCCTCTTTAGGGCTAGTCCACACGGGGAGATAGCGACGCGTTTGCGGTCGCGGCGACAAAGCGCCGCGACCGGCGCAGGCGACAGTTTTGTATGGGCGCCTATGTAAAAACGCCTGTGCTAACCACACGAGGCGATGCGCTTTTCAACAGTCGCCTGAAAAAGCCTGGCGAGGCATTTTCAGGCGACTGTTGAAAAGCGCATCGCCTCGTGTGGTTAGCACAGGCGTTTTTACATAGGCGCCCATACAAAACTGTCGCCTGCGCCGGTCGCGGCGACTGTCGCGGCGCTTTGTCGCCGTGACCACAAACGCGTCGCTATCTCCCCGTGTGGAATAGCCCTTAAAGCCAATGGCAGGGGGAAGATTAAGCCCTGTAAAACCAGTCCCTCGGTCAAGAGACACTTATGCCAAGAAATGCTACCATGCAGGGAAGAATAATTTTGAATAAAAGAGGGGTGACCTAACTAGAAAACTACTGCATCAGAAACTTGGATTGGATTTTTGTGCTAGCCATGTGCAGCACTGTATCTAGGTCCAGTGCCACCCTAGACACTGGACCTCAGCGCACCCCTCCATGAGGATGTGATGTCATGCATACAACTGCACATGACATCATGCACATGACTTTTGACACCATTTCCACTGACACAAGTGAAAAATGTGCTTATAACCCATTACCCTAGGGTGGCAAATTTAAAGGATGTCTATATAACAAATTTAATTTTTTAGGTAAAAATCTTAAATTTCCCCAGCAGCCAGAGACCCATAAGTATCCGGGCAGCTGTAGAAATTTTTTATTTGAACCAAAAAAATTTACAAGGCCCTGTTTCATGTGGTCAATCAAACCATACCTCCCAATATTTGAATAAATGGAAAGAGGGACTAAAAGATCTGCCGCACGTAGTGCAGGGATAATTTTTTGTCCACATTCCCATGTCCATTTTATAAAATTTGGCAGGTTATGGAAAGTTTGTAGAAATTGCCCTTTAGGGTGGTGGCAGACAGGGAGATTAGTCGCCCATCGACTTCCACCGGCGGGAAGGCAGTTCGGGCAATTAGGAGAGATTAGTCATTCAAAGTAGAGGAGATTTGTCACTTGGCGACTAATCTCCCTGTCTGCCACCACCCTTTGGGCAGAGACACACGATGCAATTTGGGGAGATTAGTCGCCCAGCGACAAATCTCCTCTTCTTCGGGGCGACTAATCTCCCTGAACTGCCTCCCCTGCCTTCCCACTGGCTAGAATGTAAATCGACAGCGGGATGGCACTCGGATCGCTTTGTTTTCCTCCAAGAGACCTGCTTATCTTATTACTTTTATCTAAGTTGTATCTAAGAGCTGAGAGTTCTCCAAAAGCTTCCTTATGTAATTAAGTTTAAGAAACTTTGTATATTTTTCTAGCGGGCTGTCCCCAAAAAAAGAGGACAGTTGGGAGGTAGGAATTAAACCCCTAACATCCCAAGAAAGTATCTTAAGCATAAGGGAAACCAGATTTGTGTTAATACAGAGGGAGATACACCAGTATGGTGGGGGGCTAGAGGAGTTAAAAAGGAGGTCTGTGGAGTTCAACTTTCCCATCTAGTGGGAGATACAGGGCTAGCGAAAGTATTTGATAATAAGGCATGCTTTGCAATAAAGTAGAATAGCATGGAAGACAACACACATTAATCATACCAACAGTAAATACCCCCCCCCCCCATCAACTCTATCCCAAATTGAGTTGGTACTTTCTCTGTGCTGAAGGGAAGTAATTTAAAAGAGAGGTGTAGCAATAAGCTAATATCATTTATGGACCCCTCTGGCGGTGTGTGTCCAGCTGTAGACGAGTAGTGTCCTGGGGGAGTCATAGAGCGAGATTCGGTATGGACCACCGGAAGAGATTCCAACACGGAAAGTGCTTCTGCCAGGTTGTTAAAGAAATTAGTGTGCCTGTCCTTAAACACATGAGGCTCAGGTGGGAATATCATGGAATAGTAGTTTTTCATTTACAAGGTTGTATTTCATCTGTGATTGTGAACCTCCTTATAGAAATATTGAGATAGTTTATATTCATGGTATAGTCATAATGTAGCCATGCTCTACTTGATAATAGCTAGAGAAGCTTAAACTGGGCCAAGAAAGGTTTACAACTGACAGTGCTGCCCAAAGCTAAATACAATACAATTTACAAAGTACAAACCTACATCCACTGCATCCATTTGTACATATGCTCTACTACTTGATAATAGCTAGAGAACCTTAAACTGGGCCAAGAAAGGTTTACAAATGACAATATTGCCCAGAGCTAAAGACAATACAATTTACAAAGTACAAACCTACATCCACTGCATCCACAAGCGGCAGTATTTGCCATTTTGTATTTTAACATCATATAACAACTTATAACAAGAAAATAACATTTTAAAATGTTTTTCTTTTTTGTTGCAGCTTTGTGAGTGTGTTTATATTGTATTGGTCTCAATCTCTATATTGGACTAGATACAATAAATATATATAATAAATATTAATATGTGCAAATTGTCCCTCACATTCTTTGCCCTGCAACTTTTGTATTTGTCTTGACAATAGCGACAAGAGGAATGCTAGATACACTAGGGTTAATGAATCAGTGTGCTGTTTACCCTGTCTCCTTCTCATGTAATCTGTACCATTTGCTAGGAAGCTGCCTGCTCTCAGCCAATCCTCAGTGACTCACCACAGAAATAGGATGGCTGGGATCTAGTCAAGCCACCCCTCCTCCTTCTTGCCTCCTGGTCTCCTCCATTGCACATACACAATAGCTTGAGCTAAACCTATACCAGCTGTTCTGTATCTGGGCAAACAGCTTGGGAAATAGCAATCTCAAGAACACTGTTATCATAAGGAAGCATCAACTACCCAAATCTGAGGGGTGATGGAATACAAATTGTCCTGTGTGATATGAGACACTGGCTGGAACGTGCATTGTCTTGAATGTGCGAAAATCAGTGACATCTACATTTTTTGGATTTTCAAATACTCTGCAGGGAAGATAAACACACTGGTCCAACAAGAAATAAATGGATGGCAGTTCTATTATTCAATGCCACTGCTACAGGATTTTAAGTGAAGCATAATGGTACATTGTGGCCCTATGTGGGACAGTGTATAGATGTGGAACAGGAATAATTACACTGATAACTAAATCTGAGGTAAGCGTGGTATATATACAGTATACTTTAGAAAGGTCATATTTTTTGTTAATGACAGTTATTTACATGATTCTTAAAAATATGTAATGTTTCCCTGTTCAGTTGTCATTTGTTTTTAAAATTTTGTTTATGCATATAATATGTGATTTTTTTATCTATATTATGGAGGTTCTTTTTGGGCAAACTCTAGGACAGCCCTGTGAAAAGATAAGCTATTAAGCATAAAAAAATAAACGTTTTGGTACTCATGAATTGTTGTGGAGCTTCCCACTGATATTATTCATTACAATGACCTCAATTCTCTAGCAGATTTTATTACGACAAATTTTATTTTTTATAATTTTCCAATCAAATAATCAATTTCTTTTTGTAATTTAGATTTTTATTTAAGGATCAAATCAAACATATCGTATACAACGTGTATGTTAATATAATATTGCATAAAATATAAAAAGTAAAGTAAAACCTTGTAAGGTATAAAGAAGGAATAGAGTCGTACATGGTTAAGATGAGAGGCCTGGTATGGATGTATTAAGCATTGAGTATCAGATTCAAATAATCAGTTTTAATGCACAGACATATGTGCCCATTTCTTAACCCCAGAGTTCTGCATTTACAAAGTTACGTTTAGAGCATTTTCAACCGCCATTCAGTAGAGTGAAAAGTCATTCATAACTTGTCACCAGCAATCATGTCAAGTTTGAAAATAGTGCACATTAAATCAAATATTTAGGGAAGTGTCAGCTGCACATACAATTCCCAGCAAGCACAAACAAGTTCTGTTGACATACAAACATTCAATCAGACATGTATAGGCACATGACTGTAGGCAAACTCTGTATTAGAATTAATCTTGTTGCTGTAACATAGGATAATTTAAAAAAGACTGAAAAAAGCCCGAGAGGATTTATGTAGTAATTCTTAAATTATAAAAATGAGAGCTATAAGAGGTTGTGTTATTGGACGAAGAGCTGCAGTTGCTGATGGAGAAAATTAAATCTGTTACAAATTGCAGTAGAAATGGGGGTGATCTCTAGGAGTTTGATTTTATGTTTAAACCACACCCAAATGTACCAACATTCCATATCTTTCCCATGATTCATTAAAGCTTTGTTTCACCACCAGAGAGGTTGATTTTATCTGGCATAGGAGTGGCCAAACAGAGGAGATAAGTAGATACATAGATCAGTGCTGTCCAACTGACGGCCCACAGGCCCCTGAATTAAAGTCTTACATCCGCATTTGCAGTTATGCTTCCTGAAAATTTCTTGCAGTCAGTTGTGCGCAAAACCACTTTCATTAAAGATAATTTCGTCAAATGTGCTTCTTGCACTTTAATATAGTTGTGCTTAACAGAATTTGCCTAAGCACAGTCTTAAAGTATATCCCAATTATTATTAGGGCTCATTTATTTCCACCAGTGCAATTCTGCTGCCTACCATTTCTCTGCAGTCAGTTGCATGTAAAGCCGCTATCAATAAAGGTACTTGTGTCAAATGTGCTTCTTGAAATGCAAACATCAATTCAGATGGGGATTTGGAAAAAATGGGGGAATGCCTTAGCGCACTGCTGTCCAACTGGTGGCCCACAGGCCCCCTTGTATACCTCCCCCCACATGAAAGTCTGTCTTCTGTGACTGGGCCATGCATTGTTCACATCACAGACTCAGACTGTAAGCTCCTGCATGATTGCACTGTTCACACCACAGACTTAGACTGTAAGCACTGCATTGTTCATTTATTCACAGCTCTCTACTCTGCCTGCCCTACTCTGCTCCTGTGTGCCATACAGTGCCTGCCCTATTCTCCATGTGTGTGCCATACTCTACCTGCCCTACTTATCTATGTGCCATACTCTGCCTGCTATATGCTGCCTGTGTGTGCCATACATTGCCTGCCCTATGCTGCCTATGAGTGCCATACTCTGCCTACTCTACACTGCCTATGTGTGCCATACTCTGCCTACCATACTCTTCCTGTGTGTGCCAAACTCTACCTGTCCTACTCTGCCTGTGTGTGCCATCATCTTCCTGCCTTACTTTGCCTGTTTGTGCCATATTCTACCTGTCCTGCCCTACTGTGTGTGCCATACTCTGCCAGCTCTACACTGTTTGTGTGCACCATTCTCTTCCTGTACTGTTCTGCCTGTGTGTGTCATACACTGCCTGCCTATGCTGTCTTTCTGTGCAATACTTTGCCTGCCATACTATGCTTGTGTGTGCCATACTCTTCCTGCCCTGCTCTACCTGTGTGTGTCATACACTGCCCTGTCCTACTCTGCCTGTGTGTGACATACTCTGCTTGCTCTACACTGCCTGTTTGTGCCATACTCTGCCTTCTCTACTCTGCCTGTGTGCCATACTCTGCCTGCTCTACTGTGCCTGTATATGCCATACTCTGTCTATCCTACTCTTTCTGTGTGTGTCATACTCTGCCCTATTCTGTTTTTCTGTGCCATACTTTGCCTGCCCTACTGTGTCTGTATGTGTTATACTCTGCCTACTCTACACTGTCAATGTGTGTCATACTCTGCCTGCTCTATGCTGCTTGTGTGTGCCATACTCTGCCTGCCTACTCTGTCTTTCTGTGCAATACTTTTCCTGCCCTACTCCTGTGTGCTCCATATTCTGCCTGCCCTATGCTGCCTATGTGTGCCATACTTTTCCTGCTCGACTTTGCCTTTTGAGTGCCATACTCTGCCTGTTTGTGCCATGTTCTGCCTACCTATACTGCCTGTTTGTGCAATATTCTGCCTGCCATACTCTGCCTGTGGGGGTTTGTTAACATTGGGAAATAGTTGGTATGAGGTGCCTAATTAGGTGCTAGGGGTTGCTGTGCTATCCACAGGGGAGGAGGTGGCAGTATATGGACTTAAGGATATGTCTTAGTATTACTTAATAAACTTTTTTTTACATTAGTGATGGGTGATATCCCTGCCATGAGCACCAACCATTTGGTTTTTATGCTACCACCATTGATTTGAATATGGTTATATTATATTTTCTGTACACTTAATTTCTCATCCTTTAGTTATTGTTCCTGTAGTTCTGTCTAAATTTAAAACTTTATAATTACATTTTTGGATGACAGTTCATGAATAATTTTGCACAAAGTGTTTGAATGTGTGTATACAGATTTGCAAGGAGACACTTATAATATTATGAAATATGTTACACTGTTTGATTAATAAGCATGTTTAATTGATTGGTGGTTTTGAATATTTATACAGTGTGATGACTTCCAGGGGTATCCTGACAGGTTTCAAGGAGAATCAAAATATATGTAAAGTTCCAATTAATCTACTTTTCTATATCCGCGAGTGATTCCAGTGTTTGTATTTGTTTCATTTATTTGGGAAGCTCCCAGACTTTGTTTGGAACATGGCGAGTGCCAGTATCTACAGTGACTGTGTATGTGTATATATATATATATTGTTAAATGTATATTTATATATGAGCTATGGTTATATTCTGTTGTAGAGTGCAGTGCACATCATACTATTGTAGTGCAGAGTTTCTATAGAAGAGCACCTGTTTGATACTTACTGACCAAGCCATATACAGATGGGGACCACCGAAGCCACACTACGCATGGAAAATGTGGATGTAGAAGTGAAAGAGGAATGGCAAGATGAAGACTTCCCCAGGTAAGTTGCCTTTTTTACAGTATGCTATTTCATTTTTGCCACATAGTATACTTGACAAACCTAAACCTCAACATAAAGTATCAAAAAGAGATATGTTAAAGGAAACATATACACATTATTTTATCTTTCATTTTCATGATATGAGCAGCCAGACACTGCTGCTATCAATAATGTGTTACACAAGTGCCCTCTGCTCTGGGCATGGACCAGCAAAACTTCAGAAGCAAAAAGGGGTTGTTCACCTTCCAAACACTTATTTTCAATTCAGTTGTTTTCAGACTGTTCACCTGAAATATTGATTTGTTTCAATTGCTTTCCAGTTTTACTTTTTTACCATTTTTCCAAAATTTACATGGACAGGAATGTTCCCTGTATTGGTAGAACTGGATTGTTTGCATCAGAAAGCCTATTATAGTTTATATAAACAAGCTGCTGTTTAGGCATGGGGCAGCCATTCAAGGCTCAGGTTACATAGCAGATGCACTATGTAGAATACCACTGTATTCTATTACACAGCTTATCAGTTATGTTATGCTTTAATTTTTTGGTGTTACTTTTCCTTTAAGTTTAAAGTTCCTATCTGGTGTTACAGCTCAGTAATCCGGGGGCAGATTCCAAATTGTTACATTAGTGGATAAATTTTTCAGCAGCATGTGTGGAATATTAGCAACTATTGTATCATATAACAGGGGTTCTGCTCAGCAGGACCAAATAAAAGAAATGTATCATTTACTATAGTTTACAGATTTGAAGCTGCTTTAGGAAGACATAAGGTGAAAAATGGAAATATAATGGAAATATTAGAAAAGCAGTAATATTTCTGGTGATCTGAAAACAACTGAACTGAAAAAAAGTTCTGAACAACCCCTGATGCAGACACAACTCTACTGGGCTCTATCACTCAATGTCAGTGAGTATTCTGGAAAATTCCTGTACAAATTCTTCTTTTTAGATTTATATAGACATAGGGTATATTTATCAATGAGTGAAGTCAGAGGTCGCCACAGTGCTCTAGAGTGATTTCTATGGGACTTTTAAAAAAGTATTTATCAATGAGTGAAAGTTCATCCTTTAATAAATAAGCCTTTCAAAATCCTATAGAAATGAATGGAGAGTGGCAGAGTTTCAACTGTGGTGATCTCTAACTTCACTCTTTGATAAATATAACCCATAGTCTTATGGCGGTTTTACTTGTGCCAAACAAATGCTATATATTTATAAATATATACAAATTACAAAATTTACAACAGCACTCCCATATAACCCCCTGAGAGAACCTGTTTTGCACAACTGAACTGTAACTCTAATAAAAAAAGACACTTTTAGTTACAAAGTTTGTACAAAATATGCATAAGCCGGCACTCCCCGTCAAGGCAGTGTCCATGCGTCAGTCCTATCTAAGTGAAAAAAGTATTATCTTTGAGGGGAGAAAGACCATACCTGCTTTTCCTTTTATTTAGCATGATCTCTTCCAAAGACACCATTAAGCGGGGGTTGGCAAAGCAGGCATTTAAGGACAGCGCCACCTCCCCATAATATATAATTTAAATAAACAATGAAATGCAGCTCACCCCTTCCTTCATTGGGTGCATGTGGTCAGGCTTGATATACAAATTACAAAATTTATCACAGCACTCCAACATGTAAGGGGGTTGAGAGAGCATGTATTTAAGGAGAGAAAAGCAGGTATGGTCTTTCTCCCCCCAAAGATAATACTTTTTTCAGGATCATGGTTTAGGTGAAGGCTACAAAAAGCTATCTCAGAGGTTTAAACTGTCGGTTTCAACTGTAAGGAATGTAATTGGGAAATAGAAGGCCACAGGCCCAGTTGCTGTAAAAGCCAGGTCTGACAGGCCAATAAAAATACAGGAGTGGCATATGCGGAGGATTGTGAGAATGGTTACAAACAACCCAAAGATCACCTCCAAAGACCTGCATGAACATCTTGCTGCACGTGGTGTTTCTGTACATCGTTATACAATTCAGCGCAATTTGCACAAAGAACATCTGTATGGCAGGGTGATGAGAGAGAAGCCCTTTCTACACTCACGCTGCAAAGCAGAGTCGCTTGTTGTATGTAAAAGCTCATTTACACAAGCCACAGTCATTTTGGAACAAAGTGCTTTGGACTGATGAAACAAAAATTTAGTTATTGGGCATAACAAAAAGAGCTTTGCATGGTGGAAGAAGAATACCACATTCCTGGAAAAACACCTGCTACCTAGTGTCAAATTTGGTGGAGGTTCCATCATGCTGTGGGGCCATGTGGCTAGTTCAGGGACTGGGACCCTTGTTAAAGTCAAGGGTCGGATGAATTCAACCCAATATCAACAATTTCTTCACTATAATGTTCAAGCATCAGTCCCAAAGTTGAAGTTACACAGTTGGATATTCCAACAAGACAATGACCCTAAACACACTTCGAAATCTATAAAGGCATTTATGTAGAGGGAGAATATTCTGGAATGACCGTCACAGTCCTCCGACTTGAATATTATCGAAAATCTATGGGATAATTTGAAGCAGGCTGTCCATGCTCGGCAGCCATCAAATTTAACTGAACTAGAAAAATTTTTGTACGGACGAATGGTCAAAAATACCGCTATCTTGAATCCAGACACTCATCAAAGGCTATAGGAGGCATCTTGAGGCTGTTACATTTGCAAAAGGAGGATCAACTAAGTATTGATGTAATATCTCTGTTAGGGTGGCCAAATGTTTAATTTTGTTATGATGCATATTGCATATTTTCTGTTAATCCAACAAACTTTATGTCACTGCTGAAATACATTTTTTTTCCATAAGGCATGTTATATATTAAAAGGAAGTTGCTACTTTGAAAGCTCAGCCAATGATAAACAAAACTCCAAAGAATTAACAGGGGTTCCCAAACTTCCAAACTTTTTCATATGACATATATATATATATATAGATCCCATACAACTGGTGCACTCTAAACTGTCCTCAAATGCCTGGGTGCTGGTCAAGGTTCTGTTTTCTATATATATACTGTATATATATATATATATATATATATATATATATATATATATATATATATATATATATATATATATATATATATATAAACCTAGGTGATTCTGACACCATAGCCTGAAATGCATAACATTTGTGGCGAGAGTAGGGCTGATCCAGTAAAATTTCCCATTGCTTTGCAATTGTTGGCTGAAAGTATAAGAAGCAGGGCAATATGTGCAAAGGTGTGAGGGTAGGAGCTCTTTTCTAATAATGAAGTAATGAATTTCCTTTTAAGTTGATTGACATGCATGAATCTGTAAGTGCATATTAAACTGTTTGCTTAAAAGTCTAGGTGTTATTGTAGAAGCCCATAATCCACTACATTACTTTTTTTTTTTTTTAATAAAAAAATGTATTACTTTGGCAGGAATAATCACATCTGTACTGAAACTGAGTACTTTTCTCCTGTGCAATAGTATAACGCTTTGTGCGATCTCAATGAGGAGGTTCTTAGTGATATAAGAGGGTTCACTGTCTATTCATGATCTGGATACAAGCACAGCTGCAAAGAGGATATGTTGGTACATCAATGCAGGAAGTAACCAAGATAGATTAAACAAAGACTAAATAGAATCTTTATACAGCCTGCTGAGATTGCACTCCGTAATACAAAATACATATTATGTAGTAAATACAGACATTGCAGCCTCACCTTGGTTTTAATTCATTTGCAATAAACGGAAGGAAAGAACTGGGAAAACAGACCCTAAGGCTAATGGCATACAGGACTTTTTGACCACCCCTGCCATCCTGCGGATACAGTGATGTCTGCCTGTCACCACTTGTAATGTTTTCAAATAAAAAGCTTTTTATTTAATGTACCCATGTTCCATTAGCCTAAAAACTTTTCATTATTGCCAACCTGGCAATACAAATAGTAGATGATGGTTTTAAACAATTTGAAACGGAAGTATGTGGCTTTTATTTTATAGGGTTAGACACCCTAGGATGTATCCATCACTGAGTTACTTATTTTGATATTTTGGTTCATTTATATAACTTTTATAGTTTTTATTAAAAAGTTCTGTGCTTGCACAGTGTTGGACCTGGCTGTGTTGTAATACATAGAATACATTTGTCCTTCTTTTTAATATTCAAATGTTAGGAAGTATTTACTTTCAATGCCTCTTTCCCAGCAACATAACATGCTTTATATTCAATGCTAGATTTAACTTTCCTGCCCCCTAAGCTGAACTGCCCTGCTGCCCCACCTCACCAATCTCTGTGAAGCTAACAGTGCACCAAGTTTAAAACAGGTTGACAATGTCTGGTACCCACAGCAACTTCCACATACCCCGTTCTCCAAGAGTTAGCAGGTGCATTTTTCGATCATATCCTATTGAAAACTAGGGGGTACAAGTAGTGGTGCTGGCCTTACCACCTGCCAGTGAGAACATGCAAAAAACATTGAGGTAGATACCTGAATGATATGCAGTTAATGGGTGGTCCCAAGTGCTCATGAAACTTCACAAATGATCAAACATTTAGGGACCTAATAGGCCTTTCTTCAGTGATGAGCACCTTGTAGTAAATTTGGGATCACCCCATCATTCCACATCATTCAGGTGTTTGTTCTCATTTTTTGACTGAGTATACTTTGATCATGACTTTCATTGTTTTTTTAATGGAGAACTAAAGCTTAACTAAAGAAGTATGGTTAAATGTTGTACATTATGTTTAGGGTTTCTATACCAGCCCAATGGAACATCAGTCATTTAGCAGTAAAGATCTGTACCTCCAAATATGCCCCTGTAACTCCCCATCTTTTTGTCTGCTGATTCACTGCACATGAAGCATAAGATACTGCTTATGTATAATATAACAACAACATAAGGCTGATTAGTAAATAATTATTGGTACAGGGTAGCTCAGAAACATGCACAATTAACATCAGAATTTAATAAACCCTCTAGCATCGCTTATATGACCAGCAAACCTCATATTCTGCTTGATGATTTGTGACGACCAGCTTGGGCAATATGGGAAATCCCTTTGACAACTTTGAAGGCCTGGATTATTATTTCTATGGAGATACTGAACCATTAGGCTGGTTCCAGAAGTTCAATACCTAAAATATGGCATTTCTAGCCATATCAATTTTTAGGGCTTAATTTTCCTTAATTTTCCTAAACAAGCTTTTATAGAGACCTGTCATAACAGTAAGAATACCAAATTGACCTTTCATACAAATACCCTGATAAGAGAAGGGTGGATTGATATGAAAATATATAGCATGATCAAAATGTAGATGAGGTTCTAGTTTTAGAGTTTAGTAAAAGTAGATCACAGCTGCCTAACATCATCACAGATACCAGCATTAGATTATTTCTTGCAACTAAATTAAGTGGTGGAGCTTGGGTGGTGGTACAAGGGTCTTCTGAGATCAGAATATGCACTGTGCAGCAAGACCATCTGTGCATTTGCTGATTGCCATGGGAAGGGTGCAGACTGAGGTCCACTGCCTAGGGAAGCACCTGACCTAAATACAACCCTGGATACTTACCATTATTTGTTTGACTTGAACAATGGATGCTTCTGATTTACAACATTATCGGTTTCTTTCAGTGTAATACAGTGAAGTGATGATGATTTCTATGGCAGTGTAATACGTGAGGTGAAGACACAGACCATACATTGGTAAAATCTGGGATCAAATGGGTTTTCAAGCACCGCCCAGTGATTACAATTGCTGACTTTGTTTTCCAGGCAAAGGGCTCCACTCTGCTGAAAAATGCAGTGGCCTAGGATATATATTTAACCCTTCTGGCTGCTCAGGACCAGGTACATGCACAGTATAGTAAACTATATGACATTTACTATAATGCACATGCTCACTATCCTGGGCAGCTATACTGAAGCAGCTGAAAGGGCCATCGGGAAGCAGGTGAACATGGTGGCATGACACCAGTGTTAGTATACCCTGGGCCAAGGAGGAGTACCACCTGGGGGACATGGTCAGCAACTGTAATCACTGGTGGGTGCCCTCCATTGATTTTTACTTTCCTTGTTCTTTAATCTGCAGGCTGTGCCTTTTCATCAGACTTGGGCCAAGTAGGGTGGCCCTAACTGATGTGCTTTTTCAATATATATACAGGTTTGGGATCTGTTATCTGGAAACCAGTTATCCAGAAAGCTCCAAATTATGGAAAGGCTGTCTCCCATAAACTCCATTTTATCCAAATATTCCAAATTGGGTTTATTTAATGTTTACATGATTTTCTAGTAGACTTAAAGGGATACTGTCATGAGGAACAAAATCAAAATGAACCAGTTAACAGTGCTGCTCCAGCAGAATTCTGCACTGAAATCCATTTCTCAAAAGAGCAAACAGATTTTTTTATATTCAATTTTGAAATCTGACATGGGGCTAGACATTTTATCAATTTCCCAGCTGCCCCAAATGTGACTTGTGCTCTGATAAACTTCAATCACTCTTTACTGCTGTACTGCAAGTTGGAGTGATATCACCCCCTCCCTCCCCCCCCCCCCAGCAGCCAAACAAAAGAACAATGGGAAGGTAACCAGATAGCAGCTCCCTAACTCAAGATAACAGCTGCCTGGTAGATCTAAGAACAACACTCAATAGTAAAAACCCATGTCTCACTGAGACACATTCAGTTACATTGAGAAGGAAAAACAGCAGCCTGCCAGAAAGCATTTCTCTCCTAAAGTGCAGGCACAAGTCACATGACTTGGGGCAGCTGGGAAATTGACAAAATGTCTAGCCCCATGTCAGATTTCAAAATGTAATATAAAAAAATGTGTTTGCTCTTTTGAGAAATGGATTTCAGTGCAGAATTCTGCTGGAGTTTGAAAAAAACATGTTTTCCAATGACAGGATCCCTTTAAGGTATGAAGATTCAAATTACGGAACGATCCGTTATCTGGAAAACCACAGGTTCCTAAACATTCAGGTAAACAGGTCCCATACCTATATATGTACAAGTATATGTATAGAGGTTTTGTATGTAAAGATTTGTAAAGATTTAATGGATGTTAAATAGAATTGTTTCTATTTAGAAAAAAAATGCATAACATAATAGAAAACATAATTTGTATAATTTTCTATTCAGATATGGAGAATCCTTATATTTAGCTTTAAGATTACTGCTCATTTATTTCCAGAAGAGAATGTGCTGCAATAAACGAGTTAGGCCCATGCATCTCCCTGCCCATATATATATGTTTTTAATGTTGGATCAATTAAAGATTGATATAAGAAAAAGTGAAAACCTCCTGTCTACCTACTTTGAAGAGGAATTTGTGTATGCCCATGTATTCTAATGAACCTTATTTCCAGAAGAGTACCTCTCATTTGCTTAAATGTGGCAATGAGGCGTTTATAATGTTATGTAGTTAGCGGTGCTGCAAGCAGTAATGTTCCTGCATCAGTAGGATATAAATAGAACTGTTGGCATTGTCTGCCTTATGACTAAGTTGGCATCACAGGAGGAGGGGTTTCTGAATCTCTTGTGCGTGGCTGAACTGTGTGTTGTCTGTACCCCATCCTGCAATGATGCTGAGATGTAGAATAAAACAAGATGCACAAGCTCAATGGTTTCAGCATTTGTTTACCCAGGGGATTATAGCTGAGAGCCCGTGCTGTGTGTGGAAAACACATTTTACTAACAAAGTTAAAACCTAACCTCCAAGGTTTTAAATCTTAAATGGTACAATACAGGTGAATGTCAAAGAAGACATACACGAAGGCAAGAATACAGCAGAGTTCATAAGAGAGACCAGGTATGGGTTAAATTATGTAACCACATTTTAGCACTATAAGCCGTTTTGCATGTTAATATATTGTTGAACATGCTTTCTGTGAATTAAATAGGCAAAGATCCTGTGATGTAACTAGCAGCTCATGGGCCCCATGTCATTATTGCTCAGGCCCCCTTTGTCCACAATCATCCAAGCGAACAATTACCATTGGCTTCTCGGTCCTACCATAGTCATTTATCCATATAATTCCTGATTCTGCATGGTGGATTGAATGCCTTTTTTGTGTTAAATGATTACATTTGTTCTGCCCATGGTCTCTACTCTCCATATAGACCTGCATGGAGATACACAACAATTATACTGTATATTAAACTTAGTTATATACTAACTATATATAATATAAAAATAATATAATTAGTGGCACTGAACTAAATTGTTATGGATGAAGAAACACTTTCCATGGATGCCTCTGTAGCTATATTGATGTTGTTTGGATGCTTCAACAGTTAGCACATGGGTTGCATACTGTAAAACTGGAGTGCTGACTCATTTGGAAATGACTATTATATGTATATATACAGTATACAGTATATATATATATATATATATATATATATATATATATATATATATATTATATGTATATACATACAGTATACTGTATATGAATACATGGTTCTATGGCACATGCAAAATTAATGAACTGAGTGGACACTAATATGTACTTACATATAAATATATAACCTCGTATAATAAGCTTGCGGGACCCACAGCAGACACTTTCTTCTCTTTAAGGCAGTTTATCTACTCGCAGAGGTGATTATTTCAGGATACAAAACACAAATCATAAAATAAATTCTGCCCACTGAGCACTACTATAACATATTTGATGAGTTCCCTCACTAAAATGGGCCCCTTGTTCACTACCAGCAAAAACACTTAGGTTAGGTTCCTTTTGGGAAATTGTTCAGCCTCCTGGCTTTCCTCAGTCCCTTAGATTTTTGTTCACAGCTCTCTTTGTACCTTGCAGTTGCAGGCAGCACCCCCATCTATTGGAGATGCTACCTGCATAGGCAGTAAAGGGGGGTTAACCTCTATATAATGAAATGTGGACATTGGGACAGACTGAAGGAAAAGAACATGAACTGCACAGTGGTTGTACATGAACTGCTGGCTGTCATAAAAAACAATATTGGTGTGACCTCTCCTGGGCATGGCCACAGAAAGAAATCTATAATTAAAATGCTAATGTTTCTAAAATAATCAAGTTACTCTTTAGTATTCAGTGCAAGCAATGTCTTTCTTCATGCAGGAGTCGGAGATATAGGTATATTTTGTTTGACATTTGGGTTAAATACATTTTTGTGTGCTCCCTTTGTCTTTACAATATATTAGAGTTACCTATATTTAACTTTTTGAGGGGAGACAGGGAAGAATACCTTGATTATTTTAGAAATGGTACACCATTTTTTAAAGATCATAATTAGAGTTTCTTATTTTCAATAAATTAAGTTTATACAGGTATAGGACCTGTTATCAGGAATGCTTGAGACATACATTTTAAGGATAAGGTGTATTTCCATAATTTGGATCACCATAACCATACTAAAAATCTACTAAAAATTATTTAAACATTATAATGAGATGGCCTTCCTGGATAACAGATCCCATACCTGTATTAACTTTTTCAAGATCTTTTTCAGTGGTTTGAAAATTGGTGTTTTTTTTTTATAGAATTACAACACTAATCTGAATGAAATGAACTCACCCCTGCTGTAATACAGGGGGGGGGGGCACAAAAGGCAGAATTTAAATAGGGTTACCACTTAATCTCTTCTCCTGGCAGTGACATTAAGGGAGCGGAGTGGATTATGTCCAGGAGTGGGGTGATGATATAAGTGGGCAGTGGCATAATGGACTGCAATTAGCCAAATTCTGGGATCATAATGAGTCTTGCCCATGTTTCAGAACCCTGCATTTTGAACTATACTGTCAGGTTCAAAATTGGACAGGTGGCATCCTTAATTGTAATCTACAATTTGACACTGAGATAGTGATATTATCAAAAAAGCCAAGTGTTCTCTAAAAACTAGATAATTTGTTTTGATAATTTGTGTTATTAAAAATGAAATAAATAGTGTTAATTTAAATTCATGGCAGTGTAACATTTAAATCTGGAGGTTCCGATGTGAAAACTTCATTAAAAACAGAACCCACATTACTACAGAATGTACCCCACTATAATATAATGAATATAATCCAAGTAGGTAGAGTTTTGCAAGAATATTTTATTCTAAATAGAAACAGCAAATTATGTTTATGAACAATGAACACTAATTTGGAGATCGTTCAAACTGACATCATTAATGTTTATGTTAAAAATCCTGTAAATTTTGATAACCTATTTACTTTTTAACCTGTCTGATAGAATTGCAGCACAAATATTTAATTCTCTTCTTAGTGGAACATGGGGGATTGGATAGGAAATATAAAAGTGTTGAGCAAATACTTTTACAGCAAATTTAAAGATATTAAAAAATTATAAAATGCATGAAAAGACAATGATATGATAGTTTTACTTTCTGGTGTCAGTATCTCTTTAAAGGGGTGGTTCACCTTCAAACAACTAGTTGTTTTCAGATAGATCACCAGAAATAACGAATTTTCCAATGATTTTCTATTTTCTATGTGTCACCGTTTTTCTAATATTGAAGTGTAAAGTGTAATTTTTCACCTTCTAAAGCAGCCCTGGGAGGGGGGGTCGCCGATCCTGCCTGTAAACTGTTGTAAATGGATACATTTAGTTGATACATTTCTTATCTGTCTCCCTGCTGAGCAGAATCCCTGGGTTTCATTACAGGCAGCTGTTAGAATTGATACAATAGTTGCTAATACTCCAGAGATGCTGCTGAGAAATGTATCAACTAAATGTTGCAAAATTGTAACAGTTTGGAGTCTGCACCTGAATTACTGAGCTGTCAGACTTAAACACCAAAGACAAGAACATTCAACTTTAAACTTAGATTTTGGAAAAACGGTAAAAAATAAATAATGGAAAGTGATTGAAAAAAGTCTTTATTTCTGGGGAACAATCAAAAAACAACTGCATTGAAAAAAGTGTTTGGAAGGTGAACAACCCCTTTAAACACAGCAGTTTGGGCCCCCAATTTATTTTACAGCCTTTACATAATAGATTTGTTTAAATTGGCAGAAGTTTGGGGTATTGGGGTGCTAATAGCACAATGAATTGCTTTTTATAACTTCTTCCTCATGGAAAAACCACTTTTACTCTTTTAATAGGCCCCTTCCTGAAGATACAGGAATGGATAGTCTTAGCAGTCCCCTTGAAGATGACTTTACTTCCTGTAAGTATATTTTATAGATTATCTACACAAACATATGCACACCGGCTTCTCTCACTTAATTTATTTTTATTTCAGCTCCTCCTAACACATTAAATATCAGCTCATCCCATAGCAAAAGGAAGACCCTGGTAGCCCCAGAAATCAACATATCTCTTGACCAGAGTGAGGGTTCTGTGCTATCTGATGACTTCCTGGATACTCCTGATGATCTGGACATTAATGTAGATGATATTGAGACGCCAGATGAAACAGATTCTTTGGAATTTGTGGCCAATGGAAATGAGCTTGAATGGGAAGGTAATGGTAGAATAAATACTTTGTATATCATTGTTGTTTCCTAAACACAAACTCCTAATAGTTTTACGATCAGTATATATTTAATAATTGGGCTGATATCTGCCCTGTGTGTACAGTGATAGGCATAAGAAAGCAATATGAATGGCAGGAGGCTAAGGCAGTATTGGGGGGAAACTGGCAGTTTTTCTTGATTAATCCATTAACTCCTTTTTCCACAGTCATTTGTGCAGTGTGGCAAGAATAAACAGAGTGCAGAGCCAGAATGTAGACTATAGATCCACAATGGAGAATTAGATTAGGGAACCAACATAACTATATTTTTATTTTTCTCTTGAATTTATAAAAATGTAATGGTGTATTATTTTATATTGGCTTATTTGAAGGTAGTGCAGGTATGGGACCTATTATCCAGAATGCTGAATGTATAGTGGCCATTTAATAGGATTCTTCTTATGCAAAGGTTGATATCAACTTGATACAGGAACAGGAAACAACATTATTGAATTCTTAAATATGAGAATTTCTTCTTTAGATGATACACCGGTTGCAAGTGCAAAGAACATGCCTGGTAATAGCGCTGATCTTTTTGGTGATGGGGCTGGTGAAGAAGGTGGCACCACTAATGGACGCATGTGGCGAACTGTGATAATTGGGGAGCAAGAACATCGAATTGACCTGCAAATGATAAAACCATATATGAAAGTAGTGACACATGGAGGTTAGTAGGCAGATAGCTTTTTCCTATAAAAATGGGAATTGAAGTAGAGAACAGCAATAGGTGTATGAGTCTTAGACAAACATATTGTAGGAGACTAGGAGTTATTGAGCTGGCAGTTGCCAGGGGGAACAATATGCTTCCAGCAATAACCCCTGCTGTTCATCCTTAACATAAAAAATCCTAGGTTAGCTAAAACTTGTCCAGTCCAAAAGATCGAAGAATTAATTGTGATAGTCTGTCTTGTTTTGTTGAACTGTATATATGATCTGTATGTTGTTGTTTCTTAACTCCTCTCAAAGCCATCTTATGCATCACCCTATGATCATCACAAACAAAAACATAAAATCTAAAATAATAATAGTTTTCTGTGGTCTGTGGTTCCTACAGAGTTTAAATAGGTTCCCTGTGAACAGAGCTCAA
This sequence comes from Xenopus laevis, assembly GCF_017654675.1. NCBI lineage: Eukaryota > Metazoa > Chordata > Amphibia > Anura > Pipidae > Xenopus > Xenopus laevis. The sequence continues at coordinate 100,635,867 of NC_054371.1, read as the reverse complement.
CTTTGATAAACATGAGATTTTGCCAAATTATAAAGAGCAGTGCTTCCCAGCTGTAGTACTAACCACAGATTGTACACAAGAAATAGCTCCAAAACTCTGAAAAAGGCTAACTGCAAGCAGAGGCATCAAGTATTTGGTGAGGGTCTTTCCTTTTATGAATTTAAGTATAGAGCTGTTTAAGGATAACATTTCAGAAGAAAAATCACTCACCAATTCTAACAGCACCTTTAATCAATTATGCACATTATGAGTCACTACAAACATCATACCGATAATACTTATATGATTGATATCAGTATTATGTATGAAATTAGTAGTACATCCACAGTTCTGCAATCAACCCTGAGGGGTGGTTCGCCTTTAAGTTAGCTGTTAGTATGTTAAAGAGTGTCCTATTCCTAGCAACTTTGCAATATTCCCCCTAATATTCCAATCTCTCATTCAACCCACTGGCTGGTTGCTAGGGTAAATAAGACCCTAGCAACAAGATAGCTGGTAAAATACTGTAGGGACCCATAGGGTTAATGTGGCCCTATGGCTTTAAATCCTTAAATGTCCATGTAGCTAGTTGTAATTTGCTTAGTTGTATTATTGGCCAGGAGGCGCTGTGGTTATACGACATATTTTAGTTAAAAAATGTCTTTATTAGTCAAAGTTAAAAAATGTATACTTACATCTCCATCCGCCCTACATGTTTCGTACCCACAGTCAGGTCCGGCCCACAGTGGATCTTCCTCTTTGGCTTCTGGTTGCGGACCCATCAAGATGTGTCCAGGGAGCCTAGGTACACCAAGGCCCAGTAAAGACCCAGTTTACCTTAGAGGGACCTGAACATCTAGGGGCAGTAGGGACCTGAACATCTAGGGGCAGATTTACAAAATTCGAGTGAAGAATTCGAATGTAAAAAACTTCGAATTTCGAAGTATTTTTTGGGTACTTCGACCATCGAATTGGTTAAATTCGTTCGAATTCGAACGATTCGAAGTAAAAATCGGTCGACCATTCGATAATCGAAGTACTGTCTCTTTAAAAAATACTTCGACCACCTACTTCGGTAGATAAAACCTACCGAAGTCAATGTTAGCCTATGGGGAAGGTCCCCATAGGCTTGCCTGTGATTTTTTGTTCGAAGGATTTTCCTTCGATCGTTGGATTCAAATCCTTCGAATCGTTCGATTCGAAGGATTTAATCGTTCAATCGCACGAAAAATCCTTCGATCGATCGATCGCAGGATTTGCGCAAAATCGTTCGACTTCGATATTCGTAGTCGAACGATTTTAGTTCCCAGTCGAATATCGAGGGTTAATTAACCCTCGATATTCGACTATTGATGAATCGGCCCCCTAGTGTTTAAGTCAGGGAGCAGGGCCCCATGAATGAGGCTAGTGAGTGGCAGGAATCAGGGGTGTAACTACAGAGGAAGCAGGGGGGCCCAGGAGGTGTAGGGGGCCCCATGGGTCTCTAATCAATGAACAATTTCAACATATATTGGTAAAACAGGACAACCACTTGATATGTTGGGGGCCCTAAAATTAATTTTCTGTGAGCCCAATAACATCTAGTTACACTACTGGCAGGAATATAATTGTTATAGTACTCTCTAGGAGAGTAAGACAGTGAGGGAAGAGAGAAAGAGCAGTTTGTGCTCCATCAAGGAGAGGTAGTAGGGAGTAGCTTCCCAGGCTGCAAGATTGCCTACAGTGAAGGGTCCATAGTAGATAGGGTGTCAGGCTTTAGGTTCTCCTCCCTGACCACTCCACTGGGTGAGATCCAGACCACATGTGAGATATTTATGCCTAGAGGGAAGTTGTACTGCCTTGACTACATCCTCAGGGAATGCACTTGCATCTGCCTCTACTATACTCTCTGAGCTGTGTGCTTATATATATTCTGCAAATGCCTCTTTATTGATGTAAGTAACCTGTGGATCATTAGTCTCTGACAAATAAAGTGATTTTGTTCTGTTTGATTTACAAGAACCTCCTGGCTCCCATTTCTTTATTGGTTAAAGCATGTTAACCTATGGGAGTTGTAGTTGCACTACACCGCACCTTCAATACTTCCCTTTTTGCAAAGGCCCTGCCTTAAGTGATAGGGTCCAATGTAACCCATGCTCTAGTATACTAGCTGGTTGTAAACCCCGTTGGCGCATTGGACTGCTTACCTTAAAATAATTAGGTTGGTGCCTGGAGAGCAATATGCAAGTAAAACTATAATATAGGGTGTTCTAACTTTGTTGGGTGCTCTGTCTTGTTTCCAGTTTATACTAACACAGGTGGATCAGAAAACAGTTGTGAACCAGTGTATTAAGCCTCCAGTTTAGGACAATTTCTGTATGATCAAGTTTCAGTTTCTGATCAGTTGGATTGGATTGTCTCCCAAGTATGGTTGATGCAGAGCATACACACATGTTTAGCTGGCCTGTAGACAAAATGATGAAATCACATGGAAAAATACATGGAAAGCAAAAGGGAGGTGGGGAACCCTTTTTTCCTTTTGGTTAATTGTTGACTTCCGCTACACGTTAGCTGGCATCTGGTGACATACTGAGATACCGACACCTGTAATCTGAAGAGATTGCATGCCATTTTATTTAAACCATTGTCCAAGGTGCGCATATGCCAACTAATAATTTGGTATGTGCAGTCAACTTTATTCATACCAGGCAGATAAAGAATTGATGTCCTGTTTATGGAAACCACATAAATAAAATACTACATGATGTTTAAAATGTACATATGCACAATCAATATCCACAGGTCACTAAAATGATTTTTTCTTCCAGGTTATTATGGTGAAGGTCTCAATGCTATTATAGTGTTTGCAGCCTGTTGTCTACCAGATAGCAACTGTCCTGATTACCATTACATCATGGAAAATCTCTTTCTGTAGGTAGAAATTACATTGTATGTATACTGTATACCTATGATAACATTTCAATATTTTTTGTTCATTTTATCATTTGTTGGCATGTATCATAATTTAGAAAGATTAAAATATATAAAGTTTTAATCAAAGACCATAGTTTAAATAAAGACCATAGACTTCAATGCAGTTCAGCTAATTTTCTGTTTCGACAATTTTCGGTGAAACAAAAAGGGTCAGATTCGCCCATCACTAAACATGACTTATTATACTGAACTCATTTTTTCAACTAAATATTTTTTTTTTAATCTTGATTATTTATCAAGATCCTTAAGGATAATTCCTGAACTATTTATTGCCCAATAGTTTAAAATATATATAAAAACAAGTCCATTCTCAGGTCTATTATGTTTTCAGTAGTCAATGTTAGCCCAAAAAAATTATCATAATTGTATCATATAGCTATGATACTCCTTGCTTTCAAGTGCGTCACCAGATGAAGGAAGCATCTTATGAACTTTCTGGATAACAGGTTTCCAGATAACGGATTTCATATCTGGAGTACCCTATGCCACTTCTTGTCCATGAGTATTTTTTATAAATTTGCTTCTCCGTTTACGCTGAAACAAAAGGCAATTACATTTATTTAATAGGTTACATCCCCCTATAAAATAGTGTAATAAAATAAGAATACACAAGAGCCATAAATATCCTGTAAATTATATAGTGAATAAAGTACTCCCTGTTGTAAAATCTTAAGATATTATAAGTTACAGAGGAGTTCCATGACCATATAAAAACACAAGGCCAAAGGCAGGTCATGGAACTCTGAGGTGACTTCTAATATCCTCATATTTTGCAACAGGGGGTACTTTATTTATTATAATACACAAGTTCCAGTGAGTCATGTGACAGAAATTACATCACTAAGCTCCAATTATAATTGATTATGTCACTAAGAGCCGTTTACAGTATATGGATATAATACACAAACGCCATGAATATCTTGTAAATTATATCCTTATAAACGGTGAGTTCTTATGTCATCAGTTATAAACGTGAGTTCTGATGTCATTTCTGTCACATGCCTCACTTTGTGTAACATGACTCTCTGAGCCTTGTGCCTTTATAGGGTAATGGAACTCCTTCATGACTTATAATATCCTTGTATCCTAGAAGGTATTTCCTATATTAAACAATATAATGCTTAACACAGACTAAATATCATACACATTTACTCTCCTGTTTCCTACTTATTTTTGCTGGCCATTCTTGTTTTTTTCAGTTATGTCATAAGCAGTTTGGAGCTGCTGGTAGCTGAGGATTATATGATTGTCTACCTAAATGGGGCAACACCACGAAGACGGATGCCTGGGATAGGATGGCTAAAGAGATGCTATCAGATGATCGACAGGAGGTGAGTAATCGCTGGCTTGAATTTATTAGATTTTTTTATTCTCTTTATTAGATTTTTTTCTCCTCTTGCTTTGGAAATATGCATAAGAAAGCTAAAACAATTCTTCAACATTAACTAGAACTGGAAAGACAAATATAGAATAACAAAATCAATGCATTTTGTATTTTCACTTAAAATATACTTTGTTGGCATGCTGATATACACAAGGACTCGTTTACAAGACACCAGTGCAGTTTGCAGCAGTAAGCTTTGTGAAAAAATACAATTCATTACAGTTACTTGCATCAAAAGCCACTTTTTGCACTTCCATATAGGCTGAAGTTGGCAGTAGCTTCATGGCTCACACAGAGGGCTGCGTCAATTGGCGCAGTGATCTTCTAAAGAATCAGATGCATATCATCATTTTGACAGCGAAATTGTGTCCAAATGGCATCAAAATACAAGATGCTTCAGCTGCAATCGCAACCCTCCGTACCATCATTTTACAAAAATTATGGGAAAAACACTACATTTTGAGAAAAAACCCCAGAGAAAATGCTCCACTTATTACAATTTGCTCACTGCATTGAGTGCTCGTAAATGACTCCTAGTAAGTCTCATCCTCAATGAGAAAGCATGAGAAATAATTTTCATGGGATCCATAATTATAATGCATTTATATTTCAAACAGTGTACTTCCTCATACCTACATCATATATATTTTTTTTCTTTTTTGAGGATTTACAAGTCTTTGGGAGAAGTAAGCCATCCATTTTTCATTTCCACCATCCGCATCTTCTGTATGTACTTTATGTTTTTGATTTCCATATCCTCTGGAATAATTTTGCTTTTATACCTTTATTCTTTGTCTACTGATTAGATGTACATTTAAAAAGTTTTAGGTTTATACAAATCATAATAAACAGAACAAAGGTTGTTCACATGTAGTATATATTGAAGTTCAGCACAATATAGAATATATATATAAATTTTAATTAATGCTAATTTCTCAAAACTATTTTTCTAGATTAAGGAAAAACCTCAAATCTTTGATTATCGTCCATCCTTCTTGGTTTATCCGAACAGTGCTGGCTATCTCCAGACCTTTTATTAGGTTAGTTGTTCTTTTATCACAAAGTGGTTTGAAATATTGAAAATATGAATTGAAGATTAGTGGGCAGATTAATCAAAGGTCAAATTTCGAATGTAAATATCTTTTTTTACTCTAATA